>NC_090657.1:104884833-104912333 GCF_040937935.1 Hyperolius riggenbachi
TGCTGCTCCAGTCCCCCCCTGGCAGCTTTCTGACCTCGGAGGTCAGGGCCGAATTGCGTACATTTTTACACATTCCCGCTAGTGCAGGAACATTAACACATACATTTTTACGCGTTAGTGGTGAAACGCGTAAAGTTTTGTTCCTGCACTAGCTGGAATGCGTAAAAATGTATGCAATGTGGCCCTGACCTCCGAGGTCAGAAAGCTGCCAGCGGGGGACTGGAGCAGCAGTGAGTGACTACAAGGGCACAGGATGGCTACATGGGGCTGGTAGAAGCCCCAGGTAAGTGAATCTCATTTTTTTTTTTTTGCTTGGACCTTCCCTTTAATCATCGCTTAGCATTAACTAACAACTTGTCTTTCTTTCAAAGCTGAAAAACAGCATCTGGTCTGTCAAGGTCTACTTTTCCCAGCATAGTGTAGTTCTCCTTCTTAAAACAGAAGGTATTTGCAATAATTCAGCTTTAAGTGAGCGACTGTGGACTCCCACAATGCATCACTACCGAATATGCAAATTATCTCCTTATGCCCCTGAAGCCAGGCTTACACCCAGAACCACGGGTATATAGTAAACCTATAGTTTATACAATTTACAGAGCCACATCAACCCAACACGCAGACAGCCTGTTCCCGACTGTTGGTCCTCCTCAGTGCATGGCTGGGATTGATATGGCTCTATGGGATAGGGCTTGGACAAGTACAGCTCCTAGTAATTTTGGGTCACCCCGAGCTGCTTGGTTATTCTTTTTTCCTAGCATGAAATAAACCATAGCATAGCAGCTTATTAACCAAAATACTGCAAGCTTTAATGATGAGAATAGATTGTAGCTGACTAACTTCTCTGAGATTCTGTGAGAGGAAAATAAGCTCATTAGTTTACTCCTTGTTTAATAATGTAACGTCATTTATTGGTCACTATTGTTGCGATGCTTGATGATGCCACCGATTGACTGATTATTGAGGATGACTGTGGTGTATGCGTGTATTGTGTGATTAGAGTCTCAAAAAGAAAAAAAACACTTTTACCATCCTGTCATGAATATTTAGATGGATATTAAGCGGAGAACATGTATATATAACTATAATGAATTAGCCAAGTGATAGGTAGGTGAAAAAAAGGTAAGGTGTGGGTGTGTGTGTGCGGGGGGGGGGGGGCAAAAAGAGACAAAAGTGGGACTCAAATGTTTTGTGATGGATTGGTAAACAGTGGTTAGAGAGATAGATAGATAGATAGATAGATAGATAGATAGATAGATAGATAGATAGATAGATAGAGTACAGTAGAGAAGAGTCCTGGTTATCTGGAACTCAACTCAACTCAACCAGCACAAATCGCCAGCAGCACCAACAGTGGTGAAGTTTAACTTCTTAGGCTGTTTGTGCTCTGCTGTTCTTAAAAACTGGTTTATCCCCCCTCCCCCCCCCCCCCCCCCCACACACACACACACACACACAAACACACACCACCACCAGTAATAAACCATCAATGACTTTATTTTAACATTTAATACAGAGTTCATGGTATGTATATAGAGTGAGGTACAGTACTGTATTATCTGGGCCTATCTTTAACATTGAATCTCAAACAACCAGAAAGAACACTTATCCGGCATCAGCAGATCCCCAGACAACCGAGACTCTACTGTGGATAGATTATAGATGATAGATAGATAGATAGATAGATAGATAGATAGATAGATAGATAGATAGATAGATAGATAGATAGATAGATAGATAGATGGATATAGAGCATATACAATCATAAATAGATTGCTTGGGAAGGCCTTTATACCATACAGCTGTGTGTGTGCCCCTAAAGTTGTACAGACAGATTGTTCGTGTGTGGCTATCCATAAAGTATCTTAGAAAGTAAAAAACAAGGGCAGGTGTCTAACATTTTCATGAACCTCCTCTTTAAAAACAACAACAACAACTCGTAGTTGTGGGAATCCTGCTGATACTATAGGCTCAGGACAAATCTTGAAACGCTGTCTGCTATGTCTGCCACTGTCAACCCAGCAGGAGTATTTGCGCTAAGAGACGCCAACAACAGGAGCAGCGCAGCACACTGACGACCAATAAAACCATGCACTTTGCCTTTGAACCTTGTAAGGTAGATGGACTGGTGTGCTTATCTTGTGATAGCAGATAAAGGTACAAAGGTTTACAAGGGACACGACATGGGGGGGGGAGGGAGGGGTAGGGAACCCAGAAACAGGGACAGGGGCCATTCCTTGGGAACCATGTTGTGTTCAGCTGTTCCTGCCATGCCTTCCCTATAACTGACATCCTTGAGGGGAACCGTTAAAATCCCAGATAGAAAAAACGGTAACAAATGCCAGGCAAAGTATTATTCCGACAACAATAATTATTTTAATTCAGTATTGACACTCGCAGCATCTTGCGGAAAATGCGCAAGGTTTCAATCGAAGCTGCTATTTTATCGCAGTAATGGAGGAGACTCGTAAACTGCTAACGCTTTTTATATTCTGCGACATAAACAACATCAACATCCCGGCTTTATAGCCTTTTATAGTTCGCTAAACAGTTTACAGGCTTTTTTGGGGGGCGATTACAGACGCCATTCTTGACGTGCGAACAGTTAAACCTTTATCAATAATAGGGGGAATTGATCATTAAAATGTTAAATATGACTGGCTCGTTTGTTTTAAAATATGTTTAGCCTAAGAAACTGTATGATTTGATAACTTGTATTAAAATACCAATTACATTTATTGGACCTCTAAAAACTCGTTGCAATTAAATCGTGTACTTTTACAGTTTTCTAAACCGACCCTGACATTTAAAAAGGCTAAAACTGCCTCGTTAAAAATGCCAAATTAACGACTAAATGTCCCTCTCTTTAATTTCCAGCACTCCCCAAAAATCAATCTTTGGGGTGGGCTAGGTATGTGATTTGTTGTGGAGAGGGATATCTCATTAGTGGAGGTAGTTAAACATATTTAATCCGTATATTCTCTCCACCCTTTCCCCCTCTCTGCTCCATCTCTTCCCTCTCCCTATCCTGCGCACAGTCCGTGTGGAGCGCAAGAAGCCAATAGGAGGAGGCTCTGGTAATAGATGCAAATGTTCGTGAAAAGACGCTGCAAAATATGAAACAAGTCATTTGCTGCGAAGTAAATCACTGAAACTGTTTATGAACTGGCAATCCCTTCTTGGAAATGTAAAGCGAGAAGTCCTTTAAGTGGTATTTTTTATATATATAAAAAAAACAAGGGATGCAATAGCACCCAGGCATAGACTTTTGATTGTATCTTTCTTTTATATTCCTGGAAATCACAGACACACCAAGCCAGGATTCTTTTTTGCTGCTTCTCTTCAGTTTGTTAAACCATTAAAAAATGAGCTCCTATTTTGTCAATTCACTCTTCTCCAAGTACAAAACGGGGGAATCTCTGCGCCCCAATTACTATGATTGTGGCTTTGCTCAGGACCTAGGCGGCAGACCCACAGTGGTGTATGGACCCAGTGCTGGGGGCACCTTTCAGCACCCTAGCCAGATTCAGGAGTTTTACCATGGAACGTCTTCCCTGTCCTCGCCCCCTTACCAGCAGAATCCCTGCGCTGTGACCTGCCATGGGGACCCCAGCAGCTTCTATGGATACGACCCTTTGCAAAGGCAGAGCCTGTTCAGCAGTCAGGATTCGGATCTAGTGCAATACACGGACTGCAAGTTGGCCTCAGCCGGCCTGGGGGAAGAAGCAGAGAGCTCTGAGCAGAGTCCATCACCCACACAGCTCTTTCCCTGGATGAGACCACAAGGTGAGCAAAAGAGGGACAGTGAGCCATAAACTGACCCAAGCACTTTACTGTTTTATGGGGGGCTAAACTTGTGTACTTGTGAACTGCTTTATAGTTTAATTGCCCGGATGGAGGTTTGCTTTTTACTGCTGGACATTTCCCAGACTCATTTCCCAACCCTTTGTAGTTTGTGTGACTAAGGGAAGTGCATCCATTGCATCCATTGCTTTTATTTTCCTTTTCTATTATTTTTTCCTCTTGTTTGCTACATGCACTGTCCTTCTCCTTTGTACTTTGTGTGTGTCCCTGTGCTATCTCAGTCCTTCATTCATGCCTTGTTCTCCTCCTCAGCAGCCGCTGGACGCAGGAGAGGCAGACAGACCTACAGCCGCTACCAGACCCTGGAGCTGGAGAAGGAATTCCTCTTCAACCCCTATCTGACTCGCAAGCGGCGGATTGAGGTGTCTCACGCCTTGGGACTGACAGAGAGACAGGTGAAAATCTGGTTCCAGAACAGGAGGATGAAATGGAAAAAGGAGAACAACAAAGACAAGTTCCCCAGCAGCAAATGTGAGCAGGAGGAACTGGAGAAACAGAAAATGGAGAGAACACAACAAGACACTGATGAGTCGCTGGCTGGACAAAAGGACGAGAAGAGCCTGGACTGATGGTACCCACTGACACAGCCACTGTCTCCAGCGCTCCGCTATTCTCATCCTATGTTCCTGGAAAGACACAGAAGGGGGCACAACGTTGCTGTTGTAGCTGTAAATCGCCCATCTCTGTAACTCATCCTATTTGATACCTGATTGCCCAGTGCCCCATAAGACCAGAAATCCTGCTGTCTTCCTGCCTGGTAGAGGGGAGGAAGTGACTTCTTAGTGTTTGTGTGTATAACGCAATAGCTTTTGTGGATCATAACTTGGATTTTATTTTTATTTTTCCTTCTTGTTTTGTTTTGGGTTTTTTTTTGTGGGCTGGAGGGAGGCTTTTTGGTGGGGGAGGTTTGCTCTAGAAGTTTTGTGTGCACTATTTCTCTATGTGGTTTACTGTATTTCTTTCTATGAAACAACAAAAAACAGACCAACAACATGAAACTGCCTAATTCAGCTGTAGTCCCCCCTCTAGCACACTGCTAGATGCCCCCCTCTTGTTTTGTCCCTGGCACCCCGCATTCAGTGTGTGCGAGGATGTAGTTAGCATGCGCCCAGTGAACAGCCACTTGTGATATTAGGGTTACTGTGAAACAGACTGTATACTGTATACGTGAATTCCTTTTATTGGGGGTTGATTCTCTATTTTATGGTTCTGCACACTTTTGTCCTATTGTCTAAACATGGAAACAGCGGAAGAAGGAGTACTCAATAAAGTTTACAAGAGGGACTGTGACATCATGAGTATGGAGCTTCACTTCCTCCTGGGAGAAGGGTAGAAAGAGGGATAAAAGTCATCTGTGTATACCGAGGGGACGCTGCTGTCTGTACTGGATCCTACAGACAGAGGAGTCTTGTGTTTACTAGGAGGGTGTGGGGGAGAGAGAGGGGGGCTAGTACAGGCATGGTTGGCTAAGTCATGGTGAAACAGAGAGCCTTGGTCACAAATGTCTCCTTCTGGTGGTCTCTGACCGACACATTCAGGTAATCCAGGTTGTTACAGTGGATCTCCGTGCACAGTGGGTTACTGACACTGGTGTGACAAGGGTTACCTGGTGTGTCGGTGAATTGGTGGGTGCTTTCCGGATTCTACCCCTAATCCTCAGCCTTCAGGTATAGGTTAAAAGGCTTCTGGTGAAATGGGGCCATATACACTATGGTGGCAATTATAGGCTGTTAGGGGCAAGGTATGATGGGCAAAGTGGATAAAAGTGGTTAATTAAAAGGGGTCCGGAGAAATGAATGATCGGTATGATGACTGTGGTGATAATGATGAGGATGATGAGGATGATTGTGACAGCGATAATGGTGGTGATAATAATGATGATGCCAGTAACAATACACAGACTGTAGAATGGATACGGCGTGATCAGAAGAGACAGATCAGAGTAAAAAGTAAGTGCATTCTTAATTATAGCCGATATTTGTAGGAGACAATTGAGTTGCTGCACGAAGCTCTGGTATTGATGCTCCGCTGGCATAATATGCAATTTGCGAGGCCATCCTGAGCACAGCCATAACATGCAATCACAGCTAAGAGGCACAATTCTTCCTCGGCTGGATGTTTTGGTCTTTTTGTGGTTTATCTGCCGGCCCAAGTCTGAGAGGCATTATGCAGGATCCATTAATAACCATGGCACAGATTGCGAGATCTCACGGAACGCAGACAGGAGCGTTAGAGCAAAATCAATAGTGAAATAAATAGGTTTCAGTTTTTCTGCTTGGGAAGGGAACAGCGGCAGATATAGGGGGGTGGTTTTTTTTATCCGCGAGCCTTTTTGTCTCATATCAAACAGATTACAGCTTACTTATCGGCTACATTGCAATTTCACTTTAAAACATAGATCTTAGAGGGTTAGAGCCCATCAAATATTTATCATATTTTATAAATCCAGCACTACAACATTTTTTTTCCACATTAGAAGAGCTGTGGGAAGCACAGCCTGGATTGGATGGTGGGAAATCACGTGTCTTCTAGTCACGTGGTCAGGGAGGAAAAAGGGGGTCCTTTTTGGTGTAAATCTGGACTCTAATTCTGTAATATATCACGGTACCTCGTAAAACCGACACTAAAACGTCCCGGCCTACAAATCATCCGGCCAAATTATGAGTTCATTGTATTATGCGAATGCTTTATTCTCCAAATATCAAACTGCAAGTTCTGTTTTCCCATCCGGAGTGTTCCCGGAGCAAACTTCGTGCGCCTTTGCCTCCAGCAGCCAGCGCACCGGCTATGGCTCGGGGAGCGGCGCCTCCTTTCCTGGATCCATGGCCGGGATCTACAGCAACGGCAGTACCCTGCACCCCCAGACCCCCTCCGTGTACCCCTCCAGCTACGGCCTGGAGGCAGCAGCCTCCTTTAACTTGCACTGTTCTCCGTTTGAGCAGAACCTCTCTCTGATGTGTTCAAGTGACTCCTCCAAACAGAACTGCACCAAGACCGAGCAGAGAGACTCTGAGCTGCAGAATGAGAGCAACTTCCGAATTTACCCCTGGATGAGAAGCACAGGTAAGAGAGAGAGAGAGTGTGAAGGGAGGGTGGGAGGGGAGAGGGCACCTCAGGGATGCAAGGAATCATTACATGGCGCCGGGGATTCATCCCAATCCTCTCTATGGCGTCCTTCTTCATGGAGTTCACTGCACAAAGCCTGGGACCCGGGCTCTCCCTGCCCCTGCACTAGCTGGTAGGATCAGAGCAGCAGCACCATGTGGGGAAGGGATCCTGAGATGCTGGGCTGGAGATTTACAGGCACGGGGCTCTTCACTGGGTATTTACGGGGACTGGGGAAGTTAACAAGCAAAACAAACGCTTTACCATAAAACCACTGCTAAGCAGCTATGCAAATAGGAGCCGGAGATGATACACGATGTGAAAATGCCCTGTATTTACTGTGAGGTGGCAGCTCGGTGAATGTGCAATAAGTGGCTGACAAAAGAGAATTAGGTTCCCTGCGATTCACTGGCTTGATTTATACAGGAACGGGAGAACATAACTTGCTGGCTGATGTTGTGTTTACTGAGTAGATCTATCTATCTATCTATCTATCTATCTATCTATCTATCTATCTATCTATCTATCTATCTATCTATCTATTGAGCTATCTATCGAGCTATCTCTCTTTATCTATCTATCTATCTATCTCTCTCTCTATCTATCTATCTATCTATCTATCTATCTATCTATCTATCTAGCCATCCCTCTACTTGTTCTTTCTTTCTTTCTTTCTTTCTTTCTTTCTTTCTTTCTTTCTTTCTTTCTTTCTTTCTTTCTTTCTTTCTTTCTTTCTTTCTTTCTTATGTTTTCCCCTGGCATGTCTTTATGTGATGGAATCATAACAGTTAGTGACGTCACAATGTTGTTCCCCTCCCTGATGGAGAAGCTGTAATGATGACACCCTTCCGAGCTGGAGACCCGCAAAATAAGTGTTGTGTACAGAGATACCGCTACACGCACAGTTACTACATTTTTAGCTTGACGAGTTATGTTGTATTTGCATTGTTTCAGACGCTCCATCAACGTCTTTCTTCTTTCCATTCCATCATGTGCTGTTTATAGACGTGCCCTGACCATACAGGGTATGCATTTGCCAATACGTGCCTATGTATATGTAGGTATAGCGCTGGAGGCAGCAGTTTAGTATATGGCTGATATAGAAATCTGTGTTTTCACCATTTTCAGCCAGCCCTCCATGACCAGGATAGACATGATTGCCCGCAATAGCAGTATATATAGCATGTTAGTGGCCGTGCATATGAATGATACATCTTAGCTATTTGGGGGCAGGGATAACTTTCTCCTCCTGTCCTGCGAGAAAGACTGACCAAATATTAATCCAGCAATTCGTCACAGTGGATATGATTCGACCACAAACACGTGTGTTACCCAGTAACATATGTCCTGTTACTCTTTCCTGTGTTATACTGTAAACTCTAGCGTGCAGGCACGTAAACTATCATCACACTATGCATATGTCTGCGGCTTGCATGTTACTAGACTTGTATCTATCGCTTTGTTGATTGTTTTCAAGAATCCCCGCAGAACTAAATATCCACTTACTGATGGGCCGCAAGCCCCCTACAGAAGTAGATATCCGATTACTGGTGCCCCCCACAGATATTCAGAGAACTACCTATCCACTTATTAATTCTCCTTCAATACCCCGCATAGAATAACAGATGTGATTACTGAACCCCTGCAGCACTACCTATCTGGCTAATCAAAACCACCTTATCCCCTGCAGCACTACCTATCTAATCATCTCCTACTCCTAGAAAACGACACAGCGCCTGCATGTGCCCCCACAGCACCTTGCAGAGATCACAATCCTGCCTGCACTTATAGAACCCACTATGAGCACAGCTATATAGTATTTATATTAATTCAAATAGGAGAAGTATCAGCACCCTCCTGTGCCTCTAATGTCCCATATATGATACCAGCCACTCACATTATAAAAATAATATGTAATGCATAGTATGTGCGGGGGAGAGAGATCCATAGGTAGATTTCTCTGTTTACAGTATCTTTTTATCTATCTATCTATCTATCTATCTATCTATCTATCTATCTATCTATCTATCTATCATCCATTTCACTATCCAGCTAATATAATGAGCACACTTTTCTGTACAGACATCGCATATTACTACATGTAATGACTATAGTGTCTTATACGTCAGAACAGGCCTGTATACCATCAAAATGGCAGCAGGAGTAGGGACGGGCTGAATTTAAGGACAACTTACCCAAAAAGTTCCCCCACCCTCATACCATAATGTCTACAGTCCATATTCATACTATCTTTTTTTTCCCCAAAAAATCTTTTATTAAGGTAAAATAAAGTGGTACATGGTAGTACAAAATCCACTACTGCCCAAAGTAGGCAGGGCGGTTCACAAGAAAGAACAGAAAAGTTCACATCAGTTGCATTGATACACATCATATTAACAGAACATACATGAATAGTAAAGAACAACATGATAAAGGGGATTTATTTTAAGGCAAGTAAGGTGCAATTACATGGCAAAAAGGGGATATTCACACCATCTTTATCATGCACACTATAAAATGGTGTGTAAAAACATATTAGGTGAGTGGGAGAAAAAAAGAAAGAGAGAACTTTCTTTCTTTCTTTCTTTCTTTCTTTCTTTCTTTCTTTCTTTCTTTCTTTCTTTCTTTCTTTCTTTCTTTCTTTCTTTCTTTCTTTCTTTCTTTCTTTCTTTCTGTCTTTCTCTTCCTTCCTTCCTTCCTTCCCTCTCATAAGTTAGGAATAAGCAATATCCCATCAAAATGGAGTATGGATGGACTGTATGGACAGAATGTGATGGGGGTGTTGGAAAACGTATCCAAAAAGTTTCCCCCCACCCTCATAGCTTATGTCTACAGTCCATATTCTCATTGTCTACCTCATACCATTTTGACACTATATTGCATGGCCCTTACTTATGGTACTATAGGAAGTTTTGAACCAGGATGATTCCATTTACTGGCCAACTTAGAAGAAAATGAGTAAGCTTTCGCCTATGAAGCCTTCCTCAGACTTGATTCCTGTATTTACATTAGAACACAGCTTACATACACTGGACATTCAAAGGAGATACATTTTTCTGCAACCATAAATGAGGCCTGGAACCCACTAGAAAGCGCAAAATGCTATCGCTAGCGCTTAGTCATAGCGTTTTGCAAGGGATTGTGTGAGCGATTTCCCTGCTCTTATACAATTCATTAGAATGAAAACACTCCCAAAATGCTGCATGTCCTGCGATTGCGATTTCCTTATTTGGAAATGCTCTAGTTGAACCTGTCCCATCCATTTACATAGGCAGAGCATTTAGGGAAATCGCTAGCAATTGAAAGCAATGTCTAGGGCCCTTTTCCACTATAGCGTTTGCGATTGCTGAATCGCAAAATCGCAAACTGCTAGTGATTTTCAAATCGCTACGGTTTGCTTTTTAACATAGTAATCACGGTAGGTCATTTCCACTACCGCGATTCGTTTTTTACTTAATCGCGATCACGCAGCAGAGCGATTATTGCCACGATTTTGCTATGCAGTGCATAGCCTAGCAAAATCGCAATCGCAAACGTTAGGAAATCGCCAGGAAATTTTTAACTTTTGCTGAATCGCAATCGCTAGCGTTCACCGCGAATGCTAGCGATTTCTAGTGGAAAAGGGCCCTAAACGCTCAAAAAAACGCTCTAGTGGGTTTCAGGCCCGAATGACATTGGATACCTTAATTTTAGCATCAGGAGGGTCTCACTTAATACATGTATAGTGTTTGTATATCTGGATTGTGTGTGGGATAGATAGAACGATAGATAGATAAGATATTGTATTTCTTCTCTCTCTCTCTCTATCTATCTACTATCTCTTCTCATACACACATAACGATATCTGTCTACATCAGCACTCACTCAATATACTGTATGTATCAGTCATAAGATTAATAACACAGTGGCACCTACATGTTACTAGCTTTTGGGACCCAATGTATGCCTACAGCACAGTGAGCTTTGCATTGTAACTTTGTGTGTGTGTTCTAGGCACAGACAGGAAAAGGGGCCGCCAGACCTATACTCGGTACCAGACTCTGGAGCTGGAGAAAGAGTTTCACTATAACCGCTACCTGACGCGGCGGAGGCGCATAGAGATCGCTCACGCCCTGTGTCTGACAGAGAGACAGATCAAAATTTGGTTCCAGAACCGGAGGATGAAGTGGAAAAAGGAGAACAAGGCGTCCAGCCCTTCCTCAAACAGCCAGGAAAAGCCGGAGACTGAGGAAGAGGAAGAGGAGTGACCAGAGCTCTCAAAAGACTGGAGACTCCCCCATACAAGGTCCACTGGCTGTTCAGGATCCTGCCATACTACCTAGATCCCTTTTCTACTATAGGGTTAGCTACCTACCCCGATGTGGTGACACATTAGATCCATTTCCATGTGACGTCATGTAGCACAAGTATTTGCAAATCAAACGTTTCAGAGACTCCAATTTACCGAGAGACCCTGAGAAATAAAATATCGTGACTGTGTTTATGATTAGTTTGTATGATTTAACTGTGAAGACAAATCCCAGTTCTTTGTGTAGGGACGTGTTTTGTTCAGATTCAGTAGTATGTACTGTGGGTTATAGTCACATATTTGCTGACTTGTTACCAACAAAAAATAAATAAAAAAAAAAACAATGAAAGAGAAAAAAAAAGAAAAGAAAAATTAAATAAATAAAAACACTAGTTGTCTTAAGTTCACCCAAATCCTCTTGAAAACGCTTGTTATGTAGTATATGTGTGCGTGTGTATAAAGAAAAATGTGGTGTATAATTACTTTTAATATAATTTAATCTTAGTGATTTTTTTTTGCATTTGAAAATGATCTGGTAATATTTCGAACAAATAAAATACTTTTTAAAAGTGCTGGTAGTTGTCTTATTTATTTCTGGACAAGTCTTGGTAAAAAAATGAGTGGAAAAAAATATATGTATAAGGATAAAAGAAACAAGTAAATTGGATAACAGATTACTTGAATTTTTCTAATATTTGTAATTGGTTCTTGTACAGTTTGTATTATGATTATTGTTATTATTAGTGGTATAAATAATAATAATAATAATTCTGTGTATAAGAAGTAAGTATAAGCAGCAATACCAGTATTACTGCTGCCACAGGAGTAGCAATTACAGGTTAACACAGTGAATGGGATCTTTTTTAAAGACATAGCACATCACAGATCTAGTATTTGAAAATCGAAAATCAGACCACAGAATATATATGTGTGCGTGTGTGTATTTTATTATTCAATTTGTGTGTGTATATATATATATATATATATATATATATATATATATATATATATACACACACACACACATATATATATAGAGTGTGTGTATGTGTGTGTGTGCGTGCTTTGTCTCTCTATATATAAAGAGAGAGAGAGAAGCAGCTATATATACTAAAGTTAAGTGTATATATACACTAAAGAGAGGGTGTGTGTGTGTGTGTGTGTGTGTGTGTGTGTGTGTGTGTGTGTGTGTGTGTGTGTGTGTGTGTGTGTGTGTGTGTGTGTGTGTGTGTGTGTGTGTGTGTGTGTGTGTGTGTGTGTGTGTGTGTGTGTGTGTGTGTGTGTATACACATGTATACATATGTATATATGAGAGTGCTCTCACCATCAAGTTTTTATTTACAAATGTCTTCATGTAGTCGACGACACAGAGGTGTATGGTACAGTCCAAGAAGTCTGCTAAAAGAAAACAGTGGTTTATTATTTTTTTTTAATATAAAGTAGTAAACCCCACATACAGGGCTGTCGGGTGGCTGAATCATGTGATCACTGATGGAGCATTCAGGTAGACTGCGTCATAAACAGAAAATGCTCTAGACAAGCGTGCGAATCTCTCCGCACACACACTGGCTTGTCGCAGACTGCGAAACGTTTGGATGCATAGAGAATATTGTAAAATAATTACATTGCTCACATAAATACGGGTTATACTGAGTACACTCAAACACGAAATAAAAAAAATATGAGAAGAGAAGGCTGTCCAAAATAGGTATAATGCATACCTTGGCATTTACACTGTGTGACAAAAGCGTCACTCCCAGAGCTGGCGACAAAATATATGTGTGTTTGTGTGTGTGTTCAGGATACACAGACACATGTAAATTATATCTGTGTGTGTGTGGTATGTGACTGTGTGTGTGTGTGTATGTATGTATATATACATATATATATATATATATACACACACATATATATATATATATATATATATATATATATATATATATATATATATATATATATATGTATATATATATATATATATATATATATATATATATATGTATATATATATATATATATATATATATATATATATATGTATATATATATATATATATATATATATATATAACACACATGTATGTATGTATGTATGCATACATACCTATCGCCCTGTAGAGATTAAACCGAATAACAGAAAAGGCAGCGGAAAGAAGCCCCATGTTCAATGTCAGCCAGCTACAGGAACTGCAACATTCTCCTTTTAGAGAGAAAAAAAAGATGGCGGCGGAGAAAGGGCTGCACTTAAAGCAGTCATGAAGAAATGCAATAAATTCCTTGTTGTTTTATGAAAATTTACAACTTTGTGCTAGAAGTTTATGAGTGGCTGGGTCCTGGGATTGGCCAGGGCCGGTCATGTGGACCTGTAGCCGTGAACATGAACTTTTATCATTTCCCATGTGGTTATATTGCACCAGTCTTTCGGCCACCGCACCTTGGGTAGGATCAGTGTCTCCTCCAGGGCTCCTCTCTCCTGTCCTGTGTGTGGGGAGAAGTCATCTTTGTGAGGGACAGGAGTACAGCCATAGCCATGGAAGAGAGTGCAGGAGGAGGACGCAGGAGAAGGGAAGGAGGAGGATGGAGGAGCTGCGAGCTCACGACAGCATTTCTCACACAGGGAACTTACTCCATTTTGCAGACAAATGACAGAAATCTAAAAGCAATCACAAGACAGACAGGAGAAGGCTCGGAGCTCCGCTATGGACAATCTGTGGGCTAAAAATAACCCGCACCTGCCCTGCAAAGGTAAGGAAGACATCCTTTATACCAAGCCCCAGCCTGCCATGCCTAGCGTGCCTAGTGACTGGGCTTATACAGCAACAGATTATAGCACAATCTCTGCACTCTACTACATGCTACCTACATGCCTGCCCTCTCCATACACATATACATGTCTATGCACAGCTAACACTTGTCATACTAAACAGAGCACACCCATTATCTTGCACGTGTGTTCACACACGCTACAAAATGAAGAGATTCTTTAATCAATCAAGGTATATACTGTATACACAATATATATATATATATATATATATATATATATATATATATATATATATATATATATATATATATATATATATATATATATATCACTGTGTGCGGTGCATATACAGCATATATACCACATACACAGTGTATGCATGTACATGTTAGATATACATACAGAGATACTTTAGCTATTTCGCTCATATTTTCAGCATGTTTGTAAAATGCTTCAAGGCACGGCATAACAACAACAAGGAAATATTTTATAATATTTACAACAAATGCATATCTCTATGCTGAGAATTCCTTTTGTATTTAAAAAAAGGGAGGATGGACATTGCTGCGACGTGATCTGAATGCACAAGTTGTGGGCTATTGCGCAGATCTGTAGCACAGGCGACTACCAGACTCAGAAATAGGCTATGAAAAGAATAGAAAAACAGGATTTAGCCTTTACAACAAATATAGAGAAGATAGATAGATAGATAGATAGATAGATAGATAGATAGATAGATAGATAGATAGATAGATAGATAGATAGATAGATAGATAGATAGAATTGTGGTATTGGAATATTATGTAAATAGGTAATAGATAGCTTAGATACATAGATAGATAGATAGATAGATAGATAGATAGATAGATAGATAGATAGATAGATAGATACATAGATACATAGATAGATAGAATTAATTTTGGTATTGGAATATTAGGTAGATAGGCAATAGAAAGATAGACAGATAGATAGAAAGAATTATAGCATTTTTGTAGTGGGATATTAGGTAGATAGTAACGTGTCTGTTATGTAGATGGCGTGAGTATTATTATTGGGTATATTAGATAGACTACTTAGATAGACAATAAAGCATTCTGGTTTTACCTATGGATATATGTATATCTATCTATCTATCTATCTATCTATCTATCTATCTATCTATATATATATATTAATGTAACAGACATCCCCTATATGTTCCTTTTGTTTATGTGTAAAGCTGATGATGATAAAGCCATGTGCAGTGTCACACTGAATACATTTTATGACAGTAAAAGACTATGTTACGTTAGTGTATCTGAAGGTACTGTATTATAATTTGCTAATTTGCATACTGCGCAGTGTTTTCCTATTTTGAACATTGAGTTATTCATTAGTATTCCAAGCACACAGCCATATTTCCCTGCATTGCTTCTAGGGGAGCAAGTGAATTTGTTGAAAAGCTTCGGTGTTGCAAAATTCAGTCAAAATGTATGATCTGCTGCCACCTGCTGTCAGAATGCTGCAATGACCGTAAGTGCGTATTAGCCGCAGTATGCAAAAGTGTAAATATTTTTCTTTTTTGTCTATGTAAATATTGTTTTATGTTAAGTGAGTTTAGGATTACGCGTAGCGACTAAATACAGCTGATTATTATAATTAATTACTGTTTCACCTTTGCCACATTTTTATATTGTTCGGATAGATTTCATATAGAAACAAGCGTAGCGTCTGGGTATGAATGGGAAACAAATGAGTGATTCTAAAGAGGAAAAGTATATCTATTATTATTATTATTATTATTATTATTATTATTATTATTATTATTATTATTATTAATAATAATAATATCATTATTATTACTATTATACTACCTACCATCATCGTTATATAAGACTAATTCAATTACATCAGCAATAATGATAAATACATGATATTCAAAATCTATTTAAATACCTAGAATATAATACAATGTATTACTGTTTGGGTTCTATTCTCCTTCTATGAGTTGTATGTTGCATAATTAGCTGAGCAGAGATATGAAAGTTGTAGTAGTAGTAGAATAATAATAATAATAATAATAATAATAGTAATAATAATAATAATAATAATTATTATTATTATGCATTAAGTCTTGTGCCGTGGCTAGAGAGTTTTGTTGTAGCTGGAATAAATGCAGTAATGCCATGACATTGTAGAAGTGAGGCATGGTTCCCAGTGTGGAGAGATCAGTACACTCGTACACTTCTGCGGTCTGTAGATTAGCTTAGCCTGTAATCAGGAACAGACACCGACAACTTTGGGTCTGTTTTCTGTGAGTTTTCCCTGCTGTATAAAGTACAAAGCTTTTTAAATGTCGTTTTTATTGCAGCAATAAGCTCCCAATGTGAGAACGCCTGCTGTGAACTGAGTTAATTTGCTTCTAAAGAATCCTAGAGGGATTGCAAATATTCCAGACTGTTGCATGATGGGGGTGGGGAGGGGGATCCCATGTTTATGTACATTATGTGCGTACGTGTGTATGTATAGGCAGGTAGATACCTAGTGTATGTACAGTGTGTGCATGTGTTGTAGGTAACTACAGTGTATGTGTCTACATATACATATTGTATGTACAGGGAGTGTGTGTACGTACTTATAATGTGTGTGTGTGTGTGTGTGTGTGTGTGTGTGTGTGTGTGTGTGTGTGTACACATATTATATGAACAGGGATTGTGTGTGCATACTTACAGTGTGTATGTGTATGTGTGCACAGGGAGTGCGTGTACATAATAGTGTGTGTGTGTGTGTGTACATGTACATACTGTATGTACAGGGAGTGTGTGTATGTACTTATAGTGTGTGTGTGTGTGCACATATACATATTGTATGTACAGAGTGTGTGTGTGTGTGTGTGTACATATACATATTGTACGTACAAAGTGTGTGTGTGTGTGTACATATACATATTGTATGTACAAAGTGTGTGTGTACATATACATATTATATGTACAAAGTGTGTGTGTGTGTGTGTGTGTGTGTGTGTGTGTGTGTGTGTGTGTCTGTGTGTCTGTGTGTCTGTGCGCGTGTACACGTACGTATAGTGTGTTTTGTGTGTAGTGTGTACAGTGTATGTGAATTAAATTCGGGCAGAATGCTTGAATGTAGCTCTTAATATTCACCTGTTAGATATTAAGGATGATGGAAGTACAATTAAAGTTGTGATGCACGAGGTTCATAGCAAAGTAGAAATAGTCAGATTTTTGCATTATTTTATTTGCTTTCCAAATGTAACAGCATCAATTCCAGATCATGTTGCATTCATGTCATAAATGAAAAATACAAATCTCGCAGTGTAAAACTTTCTGCGCTCTGCAGTTTTTTCGATGTTTTGATCTGTTTTGTTTTCGACAGAAGATAAAGCTCTTGCAACTAGAGAAATTGGCGCTGTTCAGCTAAAGACTTCTTTTGACGTAAATAAGAGGGGAAAAAAGTCGCAAAAATCTCCACCGATGTATTATTTACTCACTTATTTAACACGATATTGCAGAAAAGTCGCTGCATAACGTTACAATGTCTGTAGTCAGGCTGGGGAGGGGTCTGGGTTTTGGAGTACAGTTTACATTAATCCACCATTGCGCTCTTCAAAAAGAAAAGTGATGAGATGTCCGCAAAACAAAGAAAGACCCTCCACCTGTAAGAGGAGAAACCATTATAATGTTATAAACGGTACGGTGAGCAAGATTACATATATATATATATTCAGGTATTTGTGTTAGTGGTGCACACCCCCACTGATGTATATTCATAAATAAATAAAAAAAAAAAAAAAAAAAATATATATATATATATATATATATATATATATATATATATATATATATATATATATATATATATATATATATATATATATATATATAATTTATTTATATATATATATTAAACACACACACACACTCATAAATATGTTAAATGTACATAGGTATATAGAGATCTGTGTGCGTATCCGCCACTAACACAAATAGGTGAATTACAAGCGCTAGTGAATACACACACGTCCACTCTCATGTAGCGTCTATCCGCCTATTCCTATATTTACATATCCTGAAGGCGGAATATGGAGTAATCCCCGCCTCCTAATTTGATTTGTAGCGTTATTATAGGTAACGTTTGTCATAAATGTTGCTACTTTTGACGCCTAAATATGGATCGTTCAGCATAAACTCCCATTCTCCCGAACATATATAATTTCCAGAGCATAAATATGCATGAGGCCAGCCTTTGTTTATTTCTTTGCGTAATTGGTCAGATTAGAGGCAATCCATAGACGTATTATGGGGCTCCTGACACCAGTGGAGGCCAGGTAGTCGGGATCGGTCGGCTTGTATGTAGTCGGTGAAGGTCTGGCGGTTGGAGCTGCTCTGTGTGCCTGGAGAGATTGTGCGATTAGAATGCGTTTTCCCCTTTCCAGCCAGTTGATACTTCATCAAACAGTGAAGTTATGCCTTCCTTCGAATGTATTTTTCTCAAGGTAATCAGCTTTACCTACTTTACATGTAGGGGGTCTGCCCCATACTGACAGGGAAGATCATTCTCTTAAAGGAAGTTTTGTTGGAAGCCTTTATTTCTATGTGTAAATAAATAGCTTGTATGCATTTAGTGAGATGTAGTGAGGATTATTTGCTGTATTTCTGTACAGAGGCTGGTGGTTTGATCAGAGAGGGTCCCTAGTGCAATAGAAGCCCCTCTAGGGTGCTATTTCGCAATCTCAGACGCTCGCTATTGGTCAGTATGTGATCATATGCCTCTATTTCCTTCTGTCCCTCACTGGCACCCGGCCATCCCCCTTCAGCTAAAACCCAATCTCCGATAAACTACTAATAGCTAAACCACTTGGACTATAAAACACAACAAATCATAAAGGCAGGAAGGACTGCAGCCTCCTCCCAATGAGTTCCTATTTTGTCAACTCCACTTTCCCGGTAACTCTGCCTGGTGGGCAGGAACCCTTCCTAGGACAGATCCCCATATACTCCTCAGGCTATGCGGATCCTTTAAGACACTATTCGGCCAGTTATGGGGCCTCTGGAGTACAAGAAAAGGGTTATGCTTCATCCTCGTATTATCAGCAGGCTAATGGGGCATACAGCCGGACAGCCGCTTGTGACTATGGAGCAGCTGGATTTTATAGGGACAAGGAAGCTTCCTGCGCTATGTCCTCCCTGGATGACCAGTCTCAGTACAGCCACGAACAGCGCAAACCGGACTGTGTGCACAGCAAACTGCTCTATGAGGACCAGGACGATGCAAAGTGCCCCACGCCAGTGTACCCCTGGATGCAGAGGATGAACTCCTGCAACAGTAAGTTCCTTTCTACCTCCTCTCTCTTTCCTGCTCACACTACTTCTCCCCCCTCTGCAAGCAGAGCCGAGGCAGCTATAAATCACACAAGACCCAACCAAATGTATATGTCTGATAGCAAAGCCAAGGAGAGACTGTCACCCGTTTCACATCGCCTGATTCTACTCTTTATTTTATTAGGCTTCTGCTTAACGGAATACATCACTTACTTATGGTTCCTATCTATTGTGCGTATTCCTTATCTTGGTGTATGCTCGGCTGCTATTCATAATCTGTCATCTTCCATTCTGCATCCTGTCATATTTTATCTAGACTTTTGCTTCTCTCTCTCTCTTTCTTTCTCTCTCTCGCTCTCTCTCTCACAGGCTCTCTCTCTCTCTCTCTCTCTCTCTCTCTCTCTCTCTATATATATATATATTCCATCCCTCTCTCTCTCTTCCTCGCTGCCCTCTATCTCCTTCTCTGTTTCCCAACTCTCTACGACTCTCTTCCTAACTTTATCTCCACATCTCTCTCCCCCTCTCTCTCTCTGTCTCTGGGTCTCTCTCTATCTCTCTCTGCACCCCCCCCCCCCCCCCCCCTCTCCTCTTCCCTTCTTCCCTTCTCACTCACACACTTTACTGGTATGAAAAGCCATAATAAGCACACTTTACATATACATTAGGTCTAGGTAAAGAGACGCCGTACAATTACCATCAGAGTTTGTTGTAATGAAACAGTCCCAGAAGATAATTTAGTCCAGTGACTTATTGTTAGTGAAAAGTGCATTCTCCCCACCGAGCCCCTTGCTGAGGCATCCCCACGTTTCCTCGCTGTCTGTGTTTGTTTTCCTCTGATGCTGGACTGGCCGCCCATTAGTCAGGATAAAGTGCTGAATCCATTAATGCGCAGCTTGCTGACGATCAATATATTTCATTATCACTTAAATGCTCAAATCTATTATTGTAACCGCTTGCAGAAACCCGAGGAACACCTTGATATTTAATATAATCCCAAATATTCATCTATGCAAGCACAGCACACATTGGATGTAATATTGGCTTGTTTATTTGCTATATTTGTTCTTTTCTTGCCATATTTCTCAAAATGAGTCCTATATATAGCTAACAAATAGATTCAGCAACCATATAGTTGTTGTCTATGGATAAGTAGCTAATACACTGAATACAGTAATGTACCATGTATATGTTAAGCTCTGCATCCAAAATGTGCGGTATATGTGGACACTTCAGTGAACCCATCACCAGACATTATTACAAAGTAGAGAGTTAAGACCAATATTAGAGCAATGTTTACATACTTTCATATACAGATGTTAATAAGTATTAGTACTCCCTAAGGTTTTATATAATATACTACATTAGAGTGACATTTTACAGATTACAGACAAGTTATAAGCCTAGAGTGTGTTGTGTGCTGTCACATTTCCACACCAGATTCCTGTAGTATACAACAGGAAATGGATTGTGGGCCAGAAAAAGGTCACTATTTCTAATAAATGTCCCTTTGTGCAGGTTCAGTGTTCGGGCCCAGTGGAAGAAGAGGACGACAGACCTACACAAGATACCAGACTCTAGAGCTGGAGAAAGAGTTTCACTTCAACCGCTACCTGACCAGGAGGCGCAGGATCGAGATTGCCCATTCCCTGTGCCTCACTGAGCGACAGATCAAGATCTGGTTCCAGAACAGGCGGATGAAGTGGAAAAAAGAGAGCAAATTGCTCAACTCTTCCCTGCCAAGCGCAGGAGAAGATGAGAAGGGCGCAGAGTGACAGTCTGAGCCGCTAAAATGCACCACAATCCTTGTACCTTGAATAAATTATTGTTGCACACAGGACTGGTAAAAGAACAAAACATAGTGACACAAATTATCTGTAGTATTACTACCTATATGTCTGACTGTTGTCGGCCTGCAATACTGGAATTCAGTATATATATATATATATATATATATATATATATATATATATATATATATATATATATATATATATTGCCTAGGTGTTCCACGATGCACGATTTGCATATTTTGTTGTCTGTTGTATTTTCATGTCTACTGAAGAGTACAAAATACTACCTAAAAACTAATTGTGAAATGTTCTATTTTTATTATGTTGTTTTATGATTTTCCAATGTGTTTGTGTGTTGACTTTTTTTTTTATTCTATATATTTGTAGCTTGTATGGGGATTTGGGGATTGGCCTAGTGATATGACTTGACAGTTCTAAGGACCTCTGCTAGCTAATAATAGTGAATGGAAACAAGGATCCCATGCAAGAAGAGCATTTTTGACAAATCCAAAACGCTGTTCTGTTAGAAAGCACAAATAGTCTTATGTCTGTATTTTCAAGCACACCGCCCATGGGAATTCAGATTGACCAAACATCCGTTCTCATTAAACACTGGCTGTATTCTGCACTTTCCCCATGAGAGGTACAGTAGTACAACTGGACCATCTCAGCCTCAGACCGGCACCTAATAATCCCCCCCTCCCCCCCCCCCCACACACACACACACAATTTCAGCTTGCCTGGGATATTTTATTAAATGTTGTCGACTATGAATACTTGTGGTTCTTTTTATTCACTGTATATTTAGCATTATGGTTAACATATCAACTTATCTGCTGGGAATAAAAAATATGCGTTTCTATAAAGAAAATAAAAAATGTCTGTTTCTTATTTCATTCAAGAGCAACTGTGCTGCATAGGATCTGACAGGTCGCCTAATTATTTATGCAAGGTGTTATATGTCATGTATGCTGCCTGATGTTCAAATAAATGAGGGAATCCATAGAAGTGGGGTTTTCAATATCCACCAATCACACTTTTTTTTCCACTTTTGGGAAACATTATTAAAATGTAGTCTACCTCCTTATAGCAGTTAGATAAAGGAACGTTTGTGTGTATGTAATTGGAATTTGGGGCTCTCATAGTTCTCTTATAGAACGTTCATTGTTCTCGGCAAGTGACAAATACAAATCTACATTATTTGGCATAGAAAAGACATAAAAATGTTATATTATGACTATAAAGCCCATAGAGATGTATCGACACCATATTCCATTAGTATAATCATTTTAAGAAACCCGAATTTAAAGCTCGGTGTATTGTTTCTGTTGTCTAAGTAGGCTAGTAATACCCAATGGCTATTGCCTTCAATAGCTGCCTGCTGGATGTATATTGGGCCTAATGAGGCCTTAGGACAGTTAGCCTTTACGTCAGTCATCATATCATAATTAAACAACAATAATTTAGAAATAACTAAATATTATGCAGGCAGGGCATCTAATGGGTTATTTTCAGGGTGTGTAACCAGCTGCAATTCACCGAATATCCGGTAGGTGTCGCAGTCTGCCACCAGGCAGAGCCCAACTTCCCAGGGATTTTTTTTCTTTTTGGAAGCCGTACATTGACTTGGGCCTAACGATTCTCAGATCGTCATTATTTGTAACCATAGAGCATGAATTACCTCTTGAGGTCATCAGTGAGAATTTACGACTGGTCAACAAAAGCACGTGATTTCCAAACGCACCCACACCCCCATATTTGGCCGCATACATAGCAAAACGAAGTACAGTGCATTGCTATAATTCATTAATACATCATAAATCGTGAGCTACAGGGTGATCCACAAATCAAGCCTCCAAAATCACCCAAATGAGTTCCTACTTTGTGAACTCGTTTTCAGGGCGCTATTCTAATGGCCCCGACTACCATGTGTTAAATTATGGCACTGGCAACAGCAATGTGAACGGATCTTACAGGGAGACAGGCAGCATGCATCCCACCTCTTATGGTTACAACTACAATGGCATGGACCTGAGCGTCAGCCGGGCAGCCGCTTCCAGCAGCCACTATGGGGACAGCTCTGGAGGCTACCCGACGCAAGAGGACAGGTTCAGAGCCGCCTCCAGCTGCCCCCTCTCCTCCCCAGAGTCCCAGAGCCACGGGGGAAAGAGCGAGCAGGTCCCCACAGACCCAGCCACGTCCAGCAGCAGCCTCTTCACAGAGGTAGAAGAAACCAGCGCTTCCTCAGAGCCTGAAGAAGCCACCCCGAGAAGCAGCACGTCCCGGGCACCGGCAGAGAGCAGCTCACCCGGAGCAGCCAGCACAGACGGGCAGACCCCACAGATATTTCCCTGGATGAGGAAGCTGCACATCAATCACGGTACCGCTGCTTTTTATTTCTCATTTCACAGGGGCGAAGAGAGCAAGCCCAGTCTTTATGTTAGTAGCTTTCCCCCTGCAGCCCCATAGAACACTCGGGTAATCTTATAGACTGAGCACACCGCCTCATATGGGCTAATGTGCTGGAATAAAATCTAATGCCAGGTCGTATCATAAAAATAGAACAGTGTTTAATGTAGTCAGACTTTACACAGTCTGTGCCTGTAGTATAATTATCACCGTAATGCACTAGATCACAATGCAAGCGATAAAAAAAATTCAGGACATAAATAAAAATTTCAGGGCTATAAAATGTAGCAAAAATTGATGGAAAAATATGACTATGAGCTCAGTGGTATAATAAAGTTAAATAGTCTATTGGGCTTTTGTTCCCTTTTTTGCTGTAGTTGAGTAGGGCCGAATTGAAGACTAAAATAACAGGTTTGTAGTGGGAAGGCAAGCTGCATGGAAGGTTGTGCAGTCATGTGAGACAAGTGTATGGGGTGAAGGGCAGTTCAGGGCTTTGGGAGGACTGAAAAGGAAGGGAGTGAGTTCAGCAATACAGGTATATGGGGTAGTCAGGACTGGGCGACTGTTCTGTCTGTGAGATATTAATCCTCCAATCATTGTCCTCACGATGCAGATATGGCAGGTCCTGATGGCAAGCGGGCGAGGACAGCCTACACCCGTTACCAGACACTGGAGCTGGAGAAGGAGTTCCATTTCAATAGGTACCTGACCCGCAGGAGAAGGATTGAGATAGCTCATGCCCTGTGTCTCTCCGAGCGCCAGATTAAAATCTGGTTTCAGAATCGACGAATGAAATGGAAAAAAGACAATAAACTGAAAAGCATGAATCTGGCGACAGCAGGAAGCGCCTTCCAGCCCTGAGAGGGACACTCAGCACCATGGAAGGGACTCTGACGTGGCTCCCTAACTGGGACCTCTTTTTGTGGCACTTGCTGGGGGCACCTCTTGGCATGTCGAGTGTAAAGGACACAGTGGTGGCTCCTGCCCAGGATTGCACCCCATATCCTCATCATTTCTAGCTGTGTACAGTGCTCTCAAGTCGCCGTGACGTCCTAAATGTTTGTGACTGTAAGATACTGCTGCTTTTTATGGACTACGTAGCATGGTTATCCAAACTATTAAATGTTTTAAATTATTTATAACTGGTAATAAAAAAAACGAAAAAAAGGCGTTGAACGGTTTACAGGTTTTTTTTAAATGTTTCTTGTTTAGTTCCCTTATCTGCAGAACATCAACTATTGATGCACTAAAAAGCCCAGTCTCCAGTTGTGTTCTATCAGTGTCAGGTCTGTGGTGATGCTCGATATCTTATTTGTATTTGCTGTTCTACTACTACAAGGTTAGGCTCATTCTCCTGTCATCAATACGTGTTGAGGAGTGATTGACATGTTTTGTCTACTAGAGGTACCTGTATTGTCTGGCTGCCTGAGGAATTGCCAATCAGTCTTTTGTATTTGTATTAATAATGATAATAATAATAAAAGAAAAAACGTTTCTTCTGTTTGATCTCGACTTGAAGTCAGTCTTCGCTGTTTCCATGTTTATGTTGTCTTTGTTTGTGTTGTTCCCACATGGACACTAATAACTATAGTATACTATAAAAGTAAGGTCCTCCAAATACCCCCCTGACGTAAGAAAACTTTTGTAGGCGACCAAAAAAAGCTTCTCAGAACTTCCCAAAGTTTACAGTTCTAAAAACTCTGTCCTCCTATTTCCAACAAGTCCCAATAGAAGAAAAATAATCCCAGATATCCGCCCGCCAAAAAATACACATTAAATGCTAATGAGTAGAGTGAGTGAAAGTACAGGGAGAATTAAACACTTACCCCAAATCTGTACAGTGTTTAGGCCTTCTGGAGGACTTTAAGGACAGCCTTACATCTCAGTCCCCATAGCTATTTTTGCAGAGGCAAACTACACCCAAAGTAGGTATGACATTTACATGTCAAATGGGTACGGTTTTATCTAGAAGTTAGATCGTAAAAATGGCCCAGACCTCAGACAGATATCCCCTCACTGGCTCTCAAAAGTCACGTGAGCTCCATAAACTTAGGTTTATGGTTTTAGGGAGTTGACAATGTACAATATATTTCACATTCTCCACAATGTTAAGTGACAGTTTAACTGGCTTGTGAGGGACACAGCCAGTGAGTATTTCAGCAGATGAGCTGCTACAGGGAATGTCAGACACAGTGCAGGTTGGCTGCTCTATGCAGAGGACACAGGAACTGGCACCAAAAAGTAAGTTTTGCTTTACGCCTCTCCCTCATACACCCCTAATTGCTGTCATGTCATTAATATGTTAACTTGCTGATCCTTAGATGGTCGCTATTTCATGATATGCGATAAAGACAACCAGGTTTGCTGACCTCTTCCAGTAGAGCATGAATTAATCTGATTCAGAAATATAAAATTAGCATATAATGTATATATGCATATATGTATATATATATATATATATATATATATATATATATATATATATATATATATATATATATATATATATATAATTTTTTTCCCAAAAACCTCATGTGAACTAAATGCACAGTAGATAGCGAAGCTAATAGGACTTTCATTTTACTGTATATATGACCTACAATTACATATGTGTGCCTCCACAAAAGTGGATATATACTGTAATGTTTCATTGGGATATGAAATGTATCACTTCTTTGTTGTATGGGCACTAAATGAAAACCCTGGGTATATAAAAGGTGTACACTGTGCTCACTACATAACTTAAAATGACATCATTCACATTTTTTGAAAATAGGCAGTTTTCATTACACAGTTCATGACAGATTTCCCTATGGTGAAATTAAATATTGTGGAGTATTGTACACGTCACTGGAAAATAGGCGACTACTGTGCCATGGAAAAAGAAAAGGGTTTTTACTTAAGAATACCGAAATGACAGAGTTTAAGGGCTACAGTGTGAAACTGAAGGCTAAAAATGAGAGGTTTCTTTCTGTGTAAAATGAGAGGGGGGGGGGGGGGGGGGGGCTGAAAATTCAGCAGGAGAAGGCAACATCTGCTGTGGGCTTTGGGTCCTGTACTCACAGTTCCCCTCACTCTGTGTCACGAGAAATGGATTTTGTGGGGAATTATAAATGACGAATCATCTAAAAGGGTCGTTTAGAGAGTCAAATTACAGCAGGCTGGGAGAAGCAAAAAAAAAGTCAAAGGCTGAACAAGGAATAAACTTGCATAGCCCTGTTTGTAAACTACACATATATGTAAAATAATACAAAATAATGACTTAGATGACCCTACCGGGGTATGTTGGGATGGTTGCGACAGAATTGCGGCAGTATCAGGATGGACTGGGGGTTGGGACAGTAGAGTAGGTTGCTGCACTCAAGCGGATGGTACTTTTTTTTCTCACAATAAACAGGAAAACTGGTATACGGCTGTGGAGACAGAGATGACTTTTATTGCTCTGCATCTGGTTTCCTCTTTTTTGTCTTTGCTAACCAGTGAAAGAGTTGGAAAGGGGAATATTAGCAGCCTCTTACTAGCTTGTAAATGACTCAAACAGGTGATATGTTCTTACAAGATATTAAATAGGAGGATTGTGTGAGTATATGGATGTAATAACATACTACCCATCCAACATTAGAGATGAGCGCCAAATAATTTCGCTTAATGACTGCACGGCCGTGTACAGTGCTGCTGTTTGGGGCAGACAGTATGGGACGTTTGCACTGCAGTGTACACTGCGCTAGTTCACCTCCATGAGAAAGTCGCAGTGCGTCACCCACACTGCACCAGCTCCTTGCACTTTTCACCCCGCAGCCTGTTGTATTGCTGAACCCTCGTTCACCTTTCCTATATGACATCGCCTCCGAGAATTAACATTTCTATAATTATCAAACTGTCTTTTTTTTATACCCCCTCCCTTCCCTTACTCGGGAAAACTTTGTGAACTGAAATGTGGGCAATGTTTTATTTGC
>NC_090657.1:105217333-105384833 GCF_040937935.1 Hyperolius riggenbachi
CTTTTTTACTAGACCAGCATTGGAAGGGTTAAACACAGACGTTGAGAGATATGCAGAAGTTCAGATTGTTACATTCTATGTATCTATTGATAAACAGTTACACGCTCTTTGGCTGTCCTCCAAGCTCCTTCTCAGTGAGAGAGATGAGTCACATTCAACACTTAAAGAGAACCCGAGGTGGGTTTGAAGATTATTATCTGCATACAGAGGCTGGATCTGCCTATACAGCCCAGCCTCTGTTGCTATCCCAAACCCCCCTAAGGTCCCCCTGCACTCTGCAATCCCTCATAAATCACAGCCACGCTGCTGACAAACAGCTTGTCAGAGCTGGCTCTGTTTATCTCTATAGTGTCAGTCTGCTGCTCCCCCGCCGCCTGCAGAACTCCAGTCCCCGCCTGCATCCCTTCCCGCCCTGCTGATTGGAGGGAAGGGACGGGGGCAGGGACTGGAGCTATGCAGGAGGCGGGGGAGCAGCTGAGACTGACACTACAGATGTAAACACAGCCTCACAGCACGGCTGTGATTTATGAGGGATTGCAGAGTGCAGGGGGACCTTAGGGGGGTTTGGGATAGCAACAGAGGCTGGCTGTATAGGCAGATCCAGCCTCTGTATGCAGATAACATTCTTTAAACACACCTCGGGTTCTCTTTAAGATACATTTATGTAAACAAAATGTATCTTTTTCAGGTTCGGATGGGTCTGCAGAAATCTCAAGATACTTTAAAGCCCAGTGTAACCCTTCCAATGCTGGTCTAGTAAAAAAAAAAAAATGCTGGTTGCATATAATATACTGTAAATAATGTTTTAGAGCAAAGTTGAAATGCAGGGGTATACTCCGCTTTAAGTATAGGAAAAACGCAAACCGCTCTGAAAAACGGCACTTCAGAGCGGTTTGCCAGGCGGTTTTTGTTACAGTAGCTGTTCAGTAACAGCTTTACTGTAACAATACATGAAATCTACTACACCAAAAACGCTTCACAAAACCGCAAAATGCTAGCTGAAACGTTACAGAAAAATAAGAAAAAGCGTTTCAAAATCTGCTAGCATTTTGCGGATCTGCTAGCGTTTTTTGGTGTGCACCAGGCCACAGAGTTACACACAGGATTAACTGATCAAGTATGAGGGGAATTTCCCCTCTCCTCATGGCTCATTCTGCCGTCAGTTATGGCATCAGTAAAGTTTGAAAGTATTTTGATAACAGTAAAACAAAAGTTTGCTTTCTTAAAACAGAAAGAATTTGTGATAATTCAGGTTGGAGTGAGCTTGAGCACTCTAGCCTGAATTATCGCAAATTCTTTCTGTTTTAAGAAAACAAACTTTTGTTTTTCTTAGCATTTTAGTAAGGGGGCTTTTAGGACCATTGTAGCCCCTCACACACTCCAATGAGTTCTGGTTCACCATGAGCTTGCTGGTTAGTCTGATAACAATAAACAAAGAGGTTGCCAGTGAAATGTAGATAGATAGTGTTCCTTTAAGTGTTTACTCATTAGGCAGAGTGCATCATCAAAATACAAGTAACTTTCTCATGTGCTGCTGCAAATAGCTCAAAAGCGGTGCGGAGTGGGGTGGGACGCCGTGCGCAGATGGATCGCCACAACAGCCGTTTCAAATCCGTAGACACTTGCTCGTGTGTGTCCCGGGCTGGGGAGGAGCAGCCCAGGGAGCGTGCTAATGAATACTAATTTCCACCCACCAGGTCATCCTTGTCACACCGCTACACGAAGTGAGTGCTGTACAATGGGGAAGTGGACGTATATGGAACCATGACAACATGTACACAAAGCCACAGTGCAAAAAAATAACCAATGCATTAAAAAAAAAAATACATAGTACTACAAGCTGATAAACAGACTGGGCTATGTCCTCAACTAAACAGCTATATTGCTGATGGATTTTGCAGTAGCTAATCTATAAGTGGTGAGGTCAGGACCATTAATCTAGACAGGAAAGGGGGCCATCACACCAATTTCTTTTTGTTAATCTTTTGTCGACACAAATCTATTGCAAAATCTTACTATACCTAAAGGTTGAAGCAATTGGTCCGCACACTTCTTGGGGCATTGGGAACAAGCCGTGGGTATATAAACACATAAAGAGTCAAATCTCCAGTGAGCTGTAGAGGAGCCTAGCATCTGAAGCATAATTATACCACCTGGTGTGGAGGTGTGGTTTTGTCCATAATTGCAGATAGCAACATTTTAACCCAAGTGGGGTTGGATTTGTTCTGCCCACTTGCCTACTGTTGTGCCACTGCCTTGGCACATAAATGGACAATATTTTGCTTGGTGAAGCAGCTTATGCTGCAAAATGTGTTCTCCCTAAAGTGATGAATCCAAATAAATAGCTTTTGAACTTACAGGTGAATCATCTTCTAGAAGGTAGGATTATGCTTGTTTTATTACTTGATCGATTTTGGAATATTTTTGGGTGCATTTTCTCTTTTACAACTATGAGATAGTTAACCCCTTCTACACCAGCAGTCTCTGGCCCCTTGAAGAGACTGCTGGTTTTTAAAAAAACAAAAATGACACTTACCGACATCACGGTGCACTGACCTGCCGTTACTGTTGATGTCCTGTTGCTGTAGCCCTTTTGCACTGCCGTCCCTGTAACGGAAGAGCTCATTGAGTAGGTTAGGAGCCTATTTCATTGGCTCCTGACCCTGGCATCAATGGAATTCAATGTGATTGGCTCACAGTGATCACAGGGTCAGGAGCCAATTTCATTGGCCCCTGACCAGCTCAAGGAGCTCTACCGTCATACTGAGGGGGATAAAGCAGCAAGTGAGCAGTGGGAGCGCGCAGCGGGAGGATTGCAATCTACACCCTGGCAGAAATCAGAAATAACAGGTGCAACACTGGGCATAGATTTTAATCACCACAGTCCGGAAGGGGCTAAGATCATCTGTGACAACCCTTTCAGCTTGCTGGTACTTAGGCCTTGTTTCCATCTGTCCGCTTCTATCCGCTTTTTTTCAGTGTATCAATGTTACAGATTGATACATGTTGCCAAAAAGCGGACAGAAGCGGACAGAAGCGCATAGATGGAAACGAGGCCTTAAGGTGGCCACTAATGATCCAATCTTTTTCATCCAATCTCACCAAATCTATGTAGTATAAGGGTAAATTGAGTGAATATACTGAATGGATACTTCAGGCAGTTGCCTTATATTACATAGAAATGGTAAGATTGGATGAAAAAGATTGGATCATTAGTGGCCACCATTAGATTGCTGTATTTTGCTAGAAAATATACAGAGCGTACCCAGCCAGCTCATGGTGGCCCAAAAAACGCTAGGGGAGTATAAGGGGCTAAAAGAGTTTGGAAAGCCCTCTTGCTAAAATAAAGTGTTGTCAAATATAATTTTGCCTTCTATTCAGGGTAAGGCAGAGAGCAGAATTGTCACATCTGTTATGTTCCACCCACTGCCCCTCTGTTATCTGTTCTGCCCACTCATACCATCCATCTATGCTGTGCCTAATGGGCACCAATGTATTAATTGGCTACAAAGAACAACATATCACATGCCAATGTACATCAGACAGAATAACAACACTCAGACAAAGCAGAGGTGTGTGCATGGCACATCTATCTCTTCATACTATGTTCATTACTGGCCATGCTATGTTCATACAGACCTACATAATGTTCGCCTCTGCTGAGAAAAAGTGCAGCCAGGAAGAAAAACGGCAGGTGGACATCCATGGTAGGCACTAGCTGGCAAATAATATGCCTTACTGATTTTACCACATAATGCATTGGTAGCGCCATTGTTTAAGTACAAGTATTCTTACTCACAGAAAAAATAGTGGCAGATATTAGTAAATATGTAATCTTTTGGAAAACCTAGTTCCCATTTATCCAGCATGTATTTATTCCCATTTAACCCAGTTCCCATTTATCCAGCATGTGTGCAAACCAGGGCTGTGGAGTCGGAGTCGTGGAGTCGGGCAATTTTGGGTGCCTGGAGTCGGAGTCGGGAAAAAATGCACCGACTCCGACTCCTAATGAATTTGTAACTGTAATTAAAATAGAAAATATGATAAAATGTTCTATTTCTCAGATAATAGTCATTAAAAATAATGTATATATACAGTAATAGCTATGCTTAGTCCACAAAAATAAAACAAACCAATCAAAATTAGTTACTTGTGCTGCTTCAATAAAGCAGTCCCCGTATTTTTAAGGTCAGATATACATATCTGATTGTGACTGTATATATGATGTGTACACAGGAATCTCTTATATATACTAAATAACATCTATGCTGTAAGAATAAAGCCTGATGTGTAGCTGTGTCACTAATAGAGATGGTCAATGAGATGGAAATAATTCTGCATTGATGCTGATTTATGCAAATGTATGCACTCCCTTTGCTGATGAAATCAAATAATTTGATGTGTTATTAAAATTTGGTTTGGTGACTACAAATTAAAGGGTAACTGAGACGGATGAAAAGTAAAGTTTTATACATACCTGGGGCTTCCTCCAGCCCCCTTCAGGCTAATCAGTGCCTCGCTGTCCTCCACCACCCGGATCTTCTGCTATGAGTCCTGGTAATTCAGCCAGTCAGCGCTGTCCGGCCGCATGCCGCTCCCACAGCCAGGAGCATTCTGCACCTGCGCAATAGTGCTGCACAGGTGTAGTATGCTCCTGGCGGCGGAGTGTGTGCATGCGCACTACGCCTGACTGGCTCAAGTACCTGGACTCATAGCAGAAGATCCAGGTGGTGGAGGAGGACAACGAGGGACTGATTATCCTGAAGGCAGCTGGAGGAAGCCCCAGGTATGTATAAAACTTTAATTTCATCTGTCTCAGGTTTACTTTGTTACACAGTAGTACTATACTCTACATATGCACTCCCCACAGAGCTACAGGGAATCCACTGAGAATGCTGTGCACATTGAACACAGAGGTGTTGTCTGTTTACAATCTCCTCATTCCCCTGCAGAGTACCTGCACATCATTCTTACATGTACCCACACTTACATTGCCTAGGGCCTGATAGATGTTCTTTGTTCCGGTTTGTACCTTTTACAAGTACTCTTACCAAGGACTAGTTTTAGTCTAAAGGGAATAAATATAGTAGTCTACATATCCTTCTCACTTCAGTTGTCTTGTAAAATTCCTAAGCGTTGGCAGTTAAGAGACGAATTTCATGTTACATACTTTTAATCAACAAAATTGTAATATGCAAATTAGAGGAGTCGGAGTCGTGGAGTCGGAATCGGAGTCGGTGGAATCCTAAACTGAGGAGTCGGAGTCGGTGGATTTTTGGACCGACTCCACAGCCCTGGTGCAAACATTTTCCTAGGTACTAATAATGATGGCAACTGGACAATGGCTAGCAGGTTGCCATGTTCAAGTCAGTAAGTTTGGGGAATGGTCATCCAATGCCTGCAAAGTGCTCTAGCATTGTATAGCTATAAAACTATTCTGAAACAATATTATAAGTTTTTGTGACATTTCAGTGAGTATACAGTGTGTAAAATAAACAGTTAAGGCCTTTACCACTAACTAGAAAAGGAAAGATGTTTAGGGAATGACACATGTGATTAGAGAGCCACTAAACAAAAGCAAAGTGAGACACTGTATGTCCGAGGTGATTAGCTGCTTCTCGTACAACCTACACTATACGCAGTATTATATGACAATCTCCTCTTGTTCATACAGAATGTCACTAGTATGGACTTAATGAAGTGTGTTCTTCTACTCCTCATTAGGTTACGGTATTGTCAATAAAAGAGTCGATAAAGCTGGTTGATGGTATTGAGACCCGGAAAAGAGTCTCCACTGGAGCTATATGGTGGAGCCTGTTTTTGTCACACACACTGACCAGGCAGCATGCAGATCAATACCCACCTCTGAATTAAACCTAAGTCATCAATCAGGCTGCAAGAAAAGGACAGAGCAGGTCACAGTCTGATGGATAATCTCAGTTCTCATCTGAGATCTCACACTCTCTCCCCTGCTAGCAGCACTCAGCCAGGAAGGTGGTTCTGCACTGTGATCTCAAGCCCAGAAAGGCAGGATGCAACACTAGCTTCCTGCAGGTAACAAGCACATCCAGTAATTAGTGTTATAACCACTAGCTTCATGAAAGTGATAGCTGTACAGCCTTTTATTTGCTTACCTCATATAATACACACATTTCCGTTGCAAAGTAACCCTGTTAAAAAAAAAAAAAAAGAAACGTGTTACAAACGTGTTTTGTGTTCCTAACCTTCATTGTCATTTTTTAGTTTTACTTTACATGACTAACATAGATAGCGACTGAAAATAGAACGCTATTGCTGAGAAAAAAGGAATCCTTTCAGTTCTTTACACTGTGGGGATTAATTGTAACCCCTGTTTTAGCTTGCTTGCTTACCAGTCAGTTGACTGCTGATAATGAAATGGATAACAGATAGAATATGGATAACATAGTACTACTGTAACGATCGGTGGGCGCAGAGAGTATCTGATTACCGGTGATCTGCAGTATCGCCGGAAATACAGATATATACCAGATTATAAGTGATCTGCAGTCTCACCGATAATCCGATATACAAACTAACCTCTGTTCGCCTGAGTAGAGTGTAGTGTTTTGGTGTAACAGTAACACTAGGAGGCCTAGGCCTCAGTGCAGCAAGGAGAACTGCACGGATTCCTTCCACAGACCTGAGCTCTCCAAGACGGGAGGAGTCAGACTGACAGTAGGAAGGAAAGTCCGAGAGTGACACTCAGGAAGAAGTGTCACTAACAGGACTGGGAACCGCCTCCAATCGTGAGGTCGGTTCTCGAGGTCAGACAAGCCAGGTCGTACACACATGGACAGATAAAGTACAAATACAGTAGGCAAAGGCGGAGTCAAAGTACAGGCAGGGTTCGGCAACGGGGTATCAGATATATCGGGGTACAAAATCAGGAGGCAGAAACAGAGTCTAGGAACGAGCCGAGGTTCGGCAACAGAGTATCAGAAATATCGAGGTACAAGGTCAGAGTTCAGGAGGATAGTCGAGGCAGGCAAAAAGTCATAACAGAAAATCACAATCAAACTAGTACTTTAGCTATCAATAATCTAGCTAAGTGTAGGATTACAGCTCCAGCTGGTCCCGGCACACTTAAGGATCTGACTACGGATCTGGGTGCTCCCACATATGTGATCGCACGCCAGACAAAGAGCAAGTGAACAACCAGCAGTATATATACTCTAGGACCTTTCCAGGACCTCCCTAATTGCTGGTCCAATGAGAGCAGTGGAATTTGTCAGCTGACCCAGCTGGTCAGCCGACACCCTTCTAACTGCTATTTAAACTCTGCCTCTCTGCTCGCGCGCGTGTAAGTCTGAATCTTGGTGGACTATCAGTCCCAGCCACACCAGTACTGTCATGCAATGTATCTAGTGCGGGGGCCGCCTCTGATGCGGATTCCGCCGCACTGCCTATGCGGCATGCAGCGTTTTTTCCGCGTTGTGACGCCATGCTGGACGCGGAAACAGCCGCCTCACCTTGAGAGACGGCGGCATTTCCGCGTTTCCTTACAGTACCCCCCCTCCCCCGAGGAGTGGACTCCGGACAACTCCTTCCAGGCTTTTCTGGATGTACCGTATGAAATTCCCTCACTAACTCATCCGCATGCATGCGGTTCCCAGGTACCCATTGCCTCTCCTCAATGCCGTACCCCTTCCAATGTACGAGATACTGCACCGAGTTCTGTACAGTACGTGAATCTATGATTTTTTCCACCTCATACTCGGGTTGGGCATTGACTAAGACAGGAGGAGGAGGAGTGGGACCCAGCTGGACTGCGGGTTTGAGAAGTGATACATGGAAAGACCTCACTCCCCGCATGCTGGTGGGAAGATCAACGGTATATGTGACATCGTTGATCTTCCTAGTCACAGGGAATGGGCCCACGAACCTGGGACCAAGTTTGTCAGCAGGTTGTTTCAGAGCCAAATGACGTGTAGACACCCAAACCAAGTCTCCAGGTTGGAAGCTCCACTCTACTGAACGTCTCTTATCAGCTTGACCCTTTTGATTAACAAAAGCTTTTCGTAAATTATCTCTCACCGTGCGCCAAATATCTTTAAAAGATCTCTGCCAGGCTTCCAAAGCTGGAAACGGAGAGGAGGCCACTGGCAATGGTGAGAACTTGGGCAATCTTCCAGACACCACCTGGAATGGAGAGAATCCGGTGGAGGAGCTTTTTAAATTGTTTTGTGCGAACTCCGCGAAAGGCAGAAATTTGACCCAGTCGTTCTGTGTTTCTGCAACATAGCACCTCAAGAATTGCTCCAAAGACTGGTTGATTCTCTCCGTTTGCCCATTGGTCTGTGGGTGGTAGCCCGATGAAAATGACAACTTCATGCTTATTTGTTGGCAGAATGCCCTCCAGAATTTAGAAATGAACTGGACTCCCCGATCCGACACTATGTTTTCCGGAATGCCGTGCAGCCGGAACACATGTGTGATAAACAGGTCAGCCAATTCCTGGGCCGAGGGGAGTCCTTTCAAGGGCACGAAATGGGCCATTTTACGGAAGCGGTCGACTACCACCCAAATGACCGACATGCCTTCTGACTTGGGAAGTTCACCTACAAAATCCATGGACAAATGGGTCCATGGCTCACTCGGGGTGGGTAAAGGCTGCAAGGTACCCACAGGTGCCAGCCGGGAGGGTTTACTCTTAGCACAAACCGCACATTCCCTCACGAATTCCTTGCAATCAGCTGCCAAGGAATGCCACCAAGCACATCTAGCTACCAGATCCTGTGTTCTAGATGCTCCAGGATGCCCAGCATTTTTATGCGTATGGAACATCTCTAGAACCTGGAGACGGAACGGTAGCGGAATGAACAGCACCCCTGCGGGTTTTCCTTCTGGGATGTCTTGTTGGAAGGGAATTAAAGTCCCCTTCCAATCCTCCCAAGTCTCTGTTGCGGCCAGTACCAACCTCTGGGGAACAATAGTCTCTGGAATGGAGGGCTGTGCTGTCTCTGACTCAAAGCACCTGGACAAGGCATCCGCCTTAGTGTTCTTGCTACCCGGTGTATACGTAATAATGAAAGAGAATCGAGAAAAAAATAATGACCAACGAGCCTGGCGAGGGCTCAACCTCTTAGCTCCCTCGATGTATTCTAGATTTTTATGGTCAGTGTAAACCGTGACCGTATGCTCCGCTCCCTCTAACCAGTGTCGCCATTCATCGAAGGCTAACTTAATGGCTAAGAGCTCTCTGTTGCCAATATCGTAGTTCCTTTCCGCAGGGGAGAATCTACGGGAGAAGTAGGCACACGGGTGCAATCTACCCTGCAAGCCAGATCGCTGAGACAGCACAGCCCCCACCCCGACCTCTGAGGCATCCACCTCAACAATAAAAGGGAAAGACGTATCCACATGCCTGAGGATGGGTGCAGAACAAAATAAGCCCTTCAGGGTGGCAAAAGCCTGTAACGCCTCGGGAGACCAGTGAGTGGTATCTGCACCCTTCTTGGTGAGACTGGTAAGTGGAGAAATCACCGTAGAGTACCCCTTTATGAACCTCCTATAATAGTTGGCAAAGCCAAGAAACCGCTGAAGCGATTTCAAGCCTACCGGCTGAGGCCATTCTAACACAGCGGAGACCTTGGCCGGATCCATGGACAGGCCAGTAGTAGAGATTATGTACTCCAGGAAAGCGACAGATGTTACCTCGAAGATACATTTTTCTAACTTAGCATACAATAGATTCTGCCTTAGTCTGTTCAAAACGAACCTCACATGGGTCCTATGTTCAGAGAGACTGTTGGAGAAGATAAGAATATCGTCTAGATAAACTAGAACAAATCTTCCCAACACCTCTCTGAAGACCTCGTTGATGAGTTCCTGGAAGACGGCCGGGGCATTACATAACCCGAAGGGCATTACCAGGTACTCATAATGCCCGTCTGGTGTATTAAAGGCCGTCTTCCATTCATCGCCCTTTCTTATGCGTACCAGGTTGTACGCACCTCGCAAATCCAGCTTAGAAAAGATCTGGGCGCCAGTGATTTGTGTAAAAAGATCGTCTATCAAGGGTAGCGGATAGCGATTTTTTACTGTAATCTTGTTGAGACCGCGGTAGTCAATGCAAGGCCGCAGACCTCCGTCTTTCTTTTTTACAAAGAAGAAGCCTGCCCCAGCAGGCGAGCGGGACGGCCGAATAAAGCCTTTGGCCAGATTCTCCCTAATGTACTCCTGCATCGCCAATTTTTCGGGCCCCGACAAATTGTACAAACGACCCCGGGGAGGTACACAACCAGAACGGAGATCAATGGGACAGTCGAAAGGGCGATGTGGAGGCAATTTATCGGCAGCTTTAGGGCAGAAAACATCAGAATATTCAGCATACTGGTCTGGTACCCCTTCCACCTGAATTCTGGTTTGCCCCAATGTTAGCTTCCCCAAACACTGATGAAAACAATGGGGAGACCAGGAGGTTAACTGACCCGTGGCCCAGTCGATGTGCGGTGAATGGACTTGCAACCACGGCATGCCTAAGATAATAGTGGAGGTTGACATGTGCAGCACAAAAAATTGTAATTCTTCCCCATGCAGAACCCCTATGGTAAGTCTCACCATCGGAGTCTGTGACAGGGCACGATTCCGTTGCAGAGGGGAATCGTCCACTGCCGTAACCTGAATGGGGGGTCTCACAGGAGTGAGTGGGAGGCCCAACTCCTGAGCAAATTCGAAGTTCATAAAATTAGCCGCTGAGCCAGAATCAATAAAGGCTTCAGTGGATACAGATTTATCCTCCCATGTAACCGTACAAGGGAGAAGTAATTTTTTCTATTTAAGGGGTGCAATTTGCGTGCCCAGGGTGTCACCCCCCACTACTCCTAGGCAAACTCGTTTCCCGACTTGTTAGGGCAGTTTCGCACTCTATGCCCTGCTGCTGCACAATACAGGCACAGCTGTTCTGTCATTCTCCGCCTTCGTTCCACCTGGGTCAGCCTTGACCGACCAATCTGCATTGGTTCGGGCGGTGGCAAGGCCGGGGAGGGTGAGACAGGCGGAGAAGGTGTCACTAGGGGTGTAGCGGATGGTGCCGCGTACGATGTCACCCTGACACGGTGACTGCCCCTAGCCTGCCTCTGGTGGCGCAACCTGCGATCCACTCGAATGGCCGATGATATGGCTTCATCAACCGTCTTGGGCTCAGGCACGGTTAACATTAAGTCGGAGACCTCCTCTGACAACCCAGACAAGAAGTAATCCATTAAGGCAAAGTTGTCAAATCTAGTAGTGACTGACCACCTGCGGAATTCTGCCGCATAATCCTCAACCGAACCTCTGCCTTGCCGCAAAAGTTTGAGCTTCCGCTCAGAGGATGCAGCAAGGTCAGGGTCGTCGTAAATTACGGCCATAGCCTTAAAGAATTCCTCTACCGAGGTTAGAGCTGTATCGGTAGAAGGCAGGTTATATGCCCAGGACTGGGAGTCGCCAGTCAGCAGGGTTTTAATGAAGATGACCCGTTGGGCCTCAGTCCCCGAGGATCGGGGTCTCAACTCGAAATATGACAACACTCTACTCCTGAAATTCCGGAAGTCAGATTTGTGGCCGGAAAACTTATCGGGTACAGGCATACGTATGTCATCACTAGGAGGGGATCGCACTGAATCAACTGACGTCTGTAGGGTTTTCACAGAGCCTGATAAGGCATCAATTAAGGCTTTGTGCTGGCCCAGTGCTTGATGAATGTTATCCACCGAAGTGGCAAGCACAGTCAGAGGATCAGTGCGTGATTCCATCGTTTTTGTGGTCTGGCGTTCTGTAACGATCGGTGGGCGCAGAGAGTATCTGATTACCGGTGATCTGCAGTATCGCCGGAAATACAGATATATACCAGATTATAAGTGATCTGCAGTCTCACCGATAATCCGATATACAAACTAACCTCTGTTCGCCTGAGTAGAGTGTAGTGTTTTGGTGTAACAGTAACACTAGGAGGCCTAGGCCTCAGTGCAGCAAGGAGAACTGCACGGATTCCTTCCACAGACCTGAGCTCTCCAAGATGGGAGGAGTCAGACTGACAGTAGGAAGGAAAGTCCGAGAGTGACACTCAGGAAGAAGTGTCACTAACAGGACTGGGAACCGCCTCCAATCGTGAGGTCGGTTCTCGAGGTCAGACAAGCCAGGTCGTACACACACGGACAGATAAAGTACAAATACAGTAGGCAAAGGCGGAGTCAAAGTACAGGCAGGGTTCGGCAACGGGGTATCAGATATATCGGGGTACAAAATCAGGAGGCAGAAACAGAGTCTAGGAACGAGCCGAGGTTCGGCAACAGAGTATCAGAAATATCGAGGTACAAGGTCAGAGTTCAGGAGGATAGTCGAGGCAGGCAAAAAGTCATAACAGAAAATCACAATCAAACTAGTACTTTAGCTATCAATAATCTAGCTAAGTGTAGGATTACAGCTCCAGCTGGTCCCGGCACACTTAAGGATCTGACTACGGATCTGGGTGCTCCCACATATGTGATCGCACGCCAGACAAAGAGCAAGTGAACAACCAGCAGTATATATACTCTAGGACCTTTCCAGGACCTCCCTAATTGCTGGTCCAATGAGAGCAGTGGAATTTGTCAGCTGACCCAGTTGGTCAGCCGACACCCTTCTAACTGCTATTTAAACTCTGCCTCTCTGCTCGCGCGCGTGTAAGTCTGAATCTTGGTGGACTATCAGTCCCAGCCACACCAGTACTGTCATGCAATGTATCTAGTGCGGGGGCCGCCTCTGATGCGGATTCCGCCGCACTGCCTATGCGGCATGCAGCGTTTTTTCCGCGTTGTGACACCATGCTGGACGCGGAAACAGCCGCCTCACCTTGAGAGACGGCGGCATTTCCGCGTTTCCTTACAACTACTCTGGTAGTCCTGGTTAACCATAAAAACTAGGATTACTAAAAAAAAAAAGTATGCTAAATATAAATGTGTCTTTTTAAAACAAGGGTTATGCTAATATTCATATTTATATGAACAAGGAGAAGGTCCCATTATGCATCACTTCTGCTCAGTGAGTGGATATGAAACTCATTCCTGTCTCTGAAAACCCAAACTTGTTTACAATGTGCCTATATCTGGTTAATTTTACAGAGCTATACTAATCCAAATTGCAGACAGTAGGCGTTTCAAGTTAAACTGGCCTTCCCTTCATCATTGGAATGCAGATTTATGTGGTTTTGTGTGTATGATTAGGGAAATAGGAGATTTCCAGAATACCCAGTTAATTTAAGATGAACCAGAACCACCAGAATTTTGTAGAGGACTGAAAGGCACCTACACAGGCCTTGGCGCACTGTTAACTTGCAATATGCAAGGACATCAGACAATGGTATCAATTCACTAATTAACTAGTGGCTTTACATGACTTTTCAAACCTTTATTGTAAAATATCTATACCAAGATATAACGCACCATTAATCCTATAACTATAAAATATAACCTTAATCCTATAACCATAAAAACAAAAATATAGTGCTCACTCAGTAGCAAACAGAGAGATAGCCGACTATGACTAGCACAACATACTATCTGACATGACTCGCTCATCTCACTCAAACAGATTCTGTGTTAAGAAGGCACATTACTCTGAGTATTGCTTTTGTTGTGTATTCTGTTGTCCTGGTCCAAGCCCAAGTATTATTGATTAGAGATGGCCCTAAGGTTCACCGGAGAACGGAAACCGGTGAACTTCCGTGGTTCATGATCGCGGAGAACCACAAACTTTTTGGAAGTTCGGTCCGCCCCTATACTACATCATTAGGGTCAACTTTGACTCCCTACATCACAGTCAGCAGGCACATTGTAGACAATCAGGCTACACTTCCTCCTGGAGCCCCCCCCCCCCTTATAAAAGGCAGGCAGCGTCAGGCATTGGACTCACTCGTGTGCCTGCAGTAATTAGAGAAGGGAGAGCTGCTGCAGAGAGAGCTATAGGGAAAGCTTAGTTAGGCTCTTGTAGGCTTGTTAGCTTGCTCCTTGCTGATTCTTATTGCTAGAAAAAGCATCCCTCAACAGCTCTTTTGAGAGCTAATCTTGTTCTTGTGATTTTTTTTTTTTTGTGGCACACTTGCATTATATACAGCTCTGTCAGTCAGTCACAGCTGGCCTTTGGCCCCTTGGTGGTAATTCCTACTGTGCCACTGCCAGGCCCAGCACATTCAGTGACTACCTGTGTGTGTGACAGGCAGCTTCACATTTGTAATCCCAATCACGGCACCTGTTCACTGTTCAGTGCACCTACCTACGTGAGCACACGCATTGTTAATACCACCAGTCATTGCACCTGTTCACGGTACCTGTGTGTGTGTGTGTGTGTGTGATAGCTGTACATTTGTAATACCAATCACTGCAGTGCATACCTGTAACCTGTTCAGCGCACCTACGTGACCGCAAGCAGTGTAATATACCACCAGTCACTGCACCTGTTCACGGTACCTGTGTGTGACAGCCGCACATTTGTAATACCAATCATTACACCTGTTCACTGTTCAGTGCATCTACCTACCTACGTAAGCACACACATTTTTTAATACCACCAGTCATTGCACCTGTTCACGGTACCGGTGTGTGTGTGTGTGTGTGTGTGTGTGAGACAGCTGCACATTTGTAATACCAATCACTGCAGTGCATACCTGTAACCTGTTTAGTGCACCTACGTGATCGCAAGCAGTGTAATATACCACCAGTCACTGCACCTGTTCACAGTACCTGTGTGTGACAGCTGCACATTTGTAATATCAATCCTTGCATACCTGTTCACTGCACCTGTGTGACCACACGCTGTTTAGTATACCAGTCCGTACATACCTGTTAACTGCACCTGTGTGACAGCTGCACATTGTATTGTAATACCAGTAACTGTATACCTTTCACTGCACATGTGTGACTGCACATTGTATTAGTCAAGTTAGTGCATACCTTTTCACTTCATCCCCCCCCCAATATGGACAAAACAACAGGCAGAGGGAGACTCAGAGGCAGGCCACCCGGCAGGTCTGTTCGAGGTCGTGCTAACGTGATTTTGTGCGGCCCTAGACCAAAGTACAGTGCTCAGAAGAAGTCACGTCCCATCAACTCCCAAGATGTTCAGGACATGCTTGACTATTTAACACAGAACACCTCATCTTCCGCAGCTACCAGCGCTACTCCAAATACCACATCCGCTACATTTGACACTTCGCAGGAATTATTTGGTGGGGAAATCACTGATTCACAGCCATTATTGTTACAACAAGATGAAGGCGCTAAGCAAGTTACACCACCTCATATGTCTGAGTTAGGCGAGACTATGGACGTAACGTGTGAGGAGGAGGATGATGAAGTACCTGCTGTTGGTGCAGTTTTGGAGGTGTTTGATACAAGCGAAGCTGGGGAGGATGATTATGATGATACAGATGCCACGTGGGTTCCCAATAGAGGAGATGAACAGGGGACAGTTAAGAGGGGGAGTCAGAGAGGAGGAGGAGGAGACAAGTTGCTGAAAGAAGCAGGGGGAGCTCGTCGTCAGAAACAGCTGGTGGCAGTGTCCGCCGCCATGTATCGCCACCTATGGATAGCCAGCCAACATGCCCTTCAACGTCAGCTGCTGATGCCACCATAGTGCCCACACCCCAGGGTGGCTCAGCGGTGTGGAATTTTTTTTATTGTGTATGCAAAAGATCAGAGCAATGCCATCTGTACTCTCTGCCACCAAAAATTGAGCCGTGGAAAGGCCAACACCCATGTAGGGACAACTGCCTTACGAAGGCACATGCAGAAAAGGCACAAACTGCAATGGGAAGACCATCTGAGCAAAAGCAGCACACAAAAGCAAAGCCACTCTCCTTCTCCTCTTCCTCCTTCAGGTGCATCATCTTCAGCCGCTGTCTCCCTTGCACCTTCACAATCACAGCCAACCTCCTCCAGTCCGCCTCTCACCTTGAGCGGCTCCTGCTCCTCTGCCCACAGCAGCAGCCAGGTGTCCATGAGGGAAGTCTTTGAGCGGAAGAAGCCAATGTCTGCCAGTCACCCCCTTGCCCGGCATCTGACAGCTGGCTTGGCAGAACTGTTATCCCGCCAGCTGTTACCATACCAGCTGGTAGACTCTGAGGCCTTCCGAAAATTTGTGGCTATTGGGACACCGCAGTGGAAGATACCAGGCCGCAATTATTTCTCAAAAAAAGGCGATACCCAAACTGTACCGGGAAGTAGAAAGGCAAGTGGTGTCATCTCTGGCACACAGCGTTGGGTCAAGGGTCCATCTGACCACAGATGCCTGGTCTGCCAAGCATGGTCAGGGCAGGTACATTACTTACACAGCCCATTGGTTCAACCTGGTGACCAATGGCAAGCAGGGAGTACGTGGCTGTGCAGCGGACCAACTTGTGACACCTCCACGGCTTGCAGGCAGGCCTGCTGCCACCTCCTCTCCTTCTCCTCCTACATCCTCATCGCTGTCGTCGTCCTCCTCCTTGGCTGAGTGGCAGCACAACTCTACTGGTGCTGCGATCTCCTCTCCAGCTACACAGCACGCTTCCCAGGGCCTATGCTGCATGCCAGGTACGACGGTGTCACGCCATCTTAGACATGTATTGCCTCAGAGTCACACTGGAGCAGCTCTCCTGGCTCCTCTGAACAAACAGGTGGATCAGTGGCGGACCCTGCACCCACTGGAGATCGGCAACGCTGTGTGCGACAACAGCAGCAATCTCGTTTCGACTTTGAATTTGGGAAAGTTGACACATGTACCCTGCATGGCACATGTGCTCAATCTCGTAATCCAGAGACTTGTGTCTAAGCACCCAGGCTTACAGGATGTCCTAAAGCAGGCCAGGAAGTTGTGTGGGCATTTCAGGTGGTCTTACACGGCCATGGCACGCTTGGCCGATATTCAGCGGAGAAACATCTTGCCGGTGAGGCGCTTGATTTGCGATAGCCCGACTCACTGGAATTCGACCCTCCTGATGTTCGACCGCCTGCTACAACAGGAGAAAACCGTCACACAGTATCTACACAACCACAGTCAAAGGACACATTTTGGGGAGATGGGGATGTTCTGGCCGAAGTACTGGACACTAATGTGAAATGCCTGCAGGCTCATGCGGCCGTTTGAGGAGGTGACAAACATGGTGAGTCGCAGTGAAGGCGCCATCAGTGACTTGATCCCATATGCCTTCTTCCTGGAGTGTGCCGTGCGTAGAGTGGCGGATCAAGCTGTGGATGACCGTGAACAGGAACAGTTACAGGAGGAAGTGTTGTGGGATAAATTCTCATCAGAACCAGATGTTTCAACACTTGCGGCAGTACTGAGGGAGGAGGAAGAGTCGTGTGGGAAAGAGGAGTCAAATGATGAGAAAGGTGTTTTTTTTTTTTTTTTGAGGAGGAGCAGGCAGCAAAAGAACAACCGCAGCTGCTCAACGCTCCCGTGGTATTGTTCGTGGCTGGGGGGGGAGGAGAACTTACCTGACATCACTGAGGTAGAGCAAGAGGAGTTGGAAAGTATGTCTGGATCCAACTTTGTGCAAATGGCGTCTTTCATGCTGTCCAGCCTGTTGAGGGACACCCGTATAAAAAAACCTCAAGGGGAATGAGCTGTACTGGGTGGCCATGCTACTAGACCCTTGGTATAGGCACAAAGTGGCGGACATGTTACCAACTCACCTGAAGGCAGAAAGGATGCTGCACATGCAGAACAAGCTGGCAACTATGCTTTACAGTGCGTTTAAGGGTGATGTCACAGCACAACGGAATAAAAGTACCACTGCCAGTAAACCTTCTCCGATGTCTACGAAGACAAGGACAGGACGCTCTAGCGATCTCATGGTGATGTCGGACATGCAGACATTCTTTAGTCCAACTTAGCGCTTAGCGCTTCCGGATCCACCCTCCACCAACGCCTCGACCGGCAGGTAGCCGGCTATCTGGCCTTAAGTGTGGATGTAGATACTGTGAGCAGCGATGAACCCCTGGACTACTGCGTGCGCAGGTTTGACCTGTGGCCAGAGCTGTCACAATTTGCCATCCAACTTCTGTCTTGCCCTGCCTCAAGCGTCCTGTAGCATCCAACTTCTGTCTTGCCCTGCCTCAAGCGTCCTGTCAGACAGGTCCTTCAGCGCAGCTGGAGGCATTGTCACTGAGAAAAGAAGTCGCCTAGGTCACAAAAGTGTTTAGTACCTCACCTTTATCAAAATGAATGAGGCATGGATCCCGGAGGGTTACTGCCCGCCCGAAGACTAAGTCAGTCCCCACACACAGCATCTCTGCCTGCACGCCGTGTGACTGGCTGCCTGCCCCAAGACTAAGTCGGTCCTCACACAGCATCTCTGCCTGCAGGCCGCTTGACTGCCACCACCAACAGGGTCCACCAGGACTCCAGGCAGATTCCTGAATCTTTAAGGCCACTGCTAGCAGTGGCCGCTACAATAATTTTTCTGGTGCATGCCTGCCTAATTTTTCTGGCTGCACTGCAGCTGCAACAACAAAACAAAAGGCATGTACATGTGTCAATTCCCCTTCATGAACGTTACCTTGTCGTGGTGAAGGGTTTGCGTATCACAATGAAGCATTGGCCGCCGGCTATATGAGTGTGTTGGGGGGCACACCTGACCCAACAAAATGGATAAAAAGGTCGTTGCTTCATTGTGGACAGACCAAATTCGATCAGCTGGACACTCAGTTACTGTTGTTCTGTCATTGAGCTACCTCAGCCAGACCATATGGGCTTGAAAACCACTATCGCTTGCACTCTGGCCATGGTGTGCACCAGTCCAGCACGGCCATCACTACACAAACAGCTGTTTGCGGTGCGGTACACAGTGAGTTTAGTCTGTCGGTGTGAAGCAGTACACTAATTACACTCCCTGATTAATGTATACACATGAAAGAACTTTAGGCATCCAATTTAGCAATAAAATGTGATTTCTGCCCTTAAAACGATGCTGTGCGTTAAATCCTGATTTTTCCCATGGAGTTTTGGCGTGTATCCCACTCCGCCATGCCCCCTCCAGATGTTAAACATCTTTTCCATCACTTTTGTGGCCAGCACAAATGTTTCTAGTTTTCAAAGTTTGCTTCCCCATTGAAGTCTATTGCGGTTCGTGGAAGTTCGCATGTTCACAAACTTTTGCGGAAGTTCGCATTTGCGGTTCGCGAACCAAAAATCAGAGGTTCGGGCCATCTCTATTATTGATTTATAAAGCGCCAACATATTCAATGGCGCTGTACCAAAGTAACAAACGAACAAGGGGTACATAATAATACAGACAATGGTGTACAGTACACCACTATACAAAATAATTAATGACAAAATACAAAACGATACAAAATACAGAATTGGTAATGACAGTGACAAAGTAACATGTAAAATGTATAATGATTTCCAGGATACAAAAACGGTGAGAAAGACCTGCCCTTGCGAGCTTACAATCTAAAGGATATTGCATAAAGCCATATCAATCCCTGCCATACACTGATGAGGACCAAAATGCCTGAAACAGGCTGTCTGCGTGTTGGGTTGATGTGGCTCTGTAATATGTATAATCTACAGGCTTGCTATACACCAGCAGCTCTGGGTGTAAGTTTGGCTTTAGAGGCAAAAAGAGATAATTTGCATATTCAGGAGTGGTGCATCATGGGAAACAACAGTTGCTCACTTAACCACTTCCCAACCCTGGTCATTTTCACAGTCCAGCTCAGCTCTAATTACGTTGGCAATAACTTTATCAGTAATTATCACAACTATATATATATATATATATATATATATATATATATATATATATATATATATATATATATATATATATATATATATATATAATTTTTTTTTTTCAGGACAAATTAGGCTTTTCGTGGCTAATACTTGTTTTTAGTAATCACCTTATTTTCTATGCATTTTAAAAGGAAAATAAAGAAAAAAGTGAAAAAAAAATACACAATTTATCCACTTTCATACATTATAGCTTTAATGTAAACAGTTCTATTGTACATTAACCATTTCACCCCCAAGGGTTTTTACCCTAATGGACCAGAGCAATTTTCACCTGTCAATGCTCTTCCCTTTCATTTGCAAATAACTTTTTCAATAATTATCACAACAAAATGACCTATACCTTGTTTTTTCCCCCCCTACAGATTAGGCTTTTGGGCGGTGATATTTGTTTTCAGTAATTACTTTACTTTCTATGCATTTTAAAGAGAAAAAAAAAGAAAAAAAAGAAAGAATACACAATTTCTCCAATTCCATCCCCTATAGTTTTAAAATAAACAATTCTACCATACATAAAACCCACAGATGTTGTCTGCCTATTTTTCCTGGTTATCAAAAGGTTTGAATTATGTCCTGTAACGTTTGCGGAATCGTTTTCGTGGTCAGCGCACGAGATGCGCACTGGGCAGAGGGCAATTCCCACCGGCAGATGGCGCTGTGGAGTGCAGACGAGTACAATCGCTGCACGGCCACAGATGCCAGATGGGGATTGTACAGATCAAGACAATGCGGGGCTGAACAGCCCATAAAGAGAAAGAGCACAGGGACAGGACGAATGTGTGTTCACCAATCTAGTCGCGACCCTGCGACGGTGAACACACATCAGCAGAAACAAAAGTAGGAACGTGATCGCGAGAAAGGCGATCGCCAGAAGTGACACAAGACAGACTAGAACAGAATACAAGAGGAGCAAAGGCACAGCAAATAATACAATGAGAATGATAAAGAAAATAACAAACGCTAACTAAACGCGAACACCGCACTCGTTCGCAACAGCGAACGCGTTTATGGCACGGTCTCCGCGTGTTAAGCACAACAGAGACAAGCACGTCTAACTTACCACCAACAGACAAACACGAAACAAAGAACGTGAACGCTTGCTTAACGGTTACCTCACCGAGCCTACAGCAAGCGCCCGTATCAGACAAGACAGACAAGCGAGAAACAGGAACTAGGCAGAAAGGATCCACCGCTTTTCCGCCAGAGCAAGTATGATCCAAGCAGGAACACAGATCAGAAAAATCCACAGCCGCTAACGCTAGCGGCTAGTGCGATCTAAACAAGATGAGATCAGATGAAGCAACCGCAGCTCCAGCTTACACTCCAGAAACTAGATCAGAAGGATCCATAGCCACTAACGCTAGAGGCTATAGCGATCCAGGCAAGACAGATTAGACGAGGTAGCTAGAAGCGACCGCAGCTCTAGGTTACATTCCAGAAACTAGATCAGAAGGATCCACAGCCACTACCGCTAGAGGCTACTGCGATCCAGACAAGACAGATCAGAAGGGGCTACCAGTAACTACCGCAGTGCCGGTTAGCACCCCAGACAAACAGAACGATTTCCTGTTGACCACCGCTGGGACAGGACAATCGCAACAGACAAACAAACAGATATGCAATCCTAACTGCACTAGGGAAACTGCCTAGTGCAGTCCAAAGAATTACTCTAAGATAACTTTAACAAGAAGTAGCATGGCTGACACTCAAGGAGTGTTTACTACAAATCCTGAAGGAATGACCAGCAAAGCATTCTGGGAGCAGAGAGCTCTTATAGTGCCAGTCATCAAAGGAGGCAGGTAGGGGATTTGCATAACGAATGTCTGCAAATTCCTCAGCAGCAGAACAGACCAGAAACTTGCAATGGAAAAACAGGTCTCTTTTCCAGAGACCTGCAGCCCACAGACTAGAGGAATGGTCAAACAGCTGTCTGCCAGTGCAGCCAGCTGAGCGGATCATCACATGTCCCTAGTACAAAGTATAGTGACAATATATTATTTGGAAATAAAGGTGTATTTTTTCTATGTTGTGGTTTTCATTGTCTCATTGCACACTACCAATGATTACAAGTCCTTATTAGAAAAAATAAGAGTAATACACCCTCATGGCATACATATTTAAAAAACGGAGGCTTTAAAGTAATTTTTTTTGGCCACACAATACACACTTAACCATAAGCAGCCCCAGTTGATTTTTCATGACCACTTTTTGCACCAAAAAATATACAGTCATTCTTTCTTAGAAAAACCAATGGAGTGTCTGAACAGTCAAGAGAAGCCATAAATGTCAACATTCTGAAAACTAGAGACCCAGGCCTACTCAAATCTACATATTTTGTACCATTTGTACCTATGCGGTTTTGCTAAAATTGTACTATAACTTTGAAAACTTGTATTTTTTATAGTTTTTTTCAGTTTGGTACACAAAAAATTGGAATGTCTTAGGCTTCAGCTCTCAAACAAACCAAATTTTATTCTCTCTCTAGTCACGGTTAAAATGATACCCTATGTACACAATCATTTTTTGGCTACGCAATACACTGTTAGCCATGAGCAGCACCAATTGATTTTTCAATGCCATTTTTTTGCACCAAAAGTAATAGTCATTCTTTCTTAGCAAAGCCCATGGATTGTCTGAACAGTCAAGAAAAGCCATTCTGAAAAATAGAGACCCAGGCCTACTGAGAAATACATATTTCGTATCATTTGTACTTATGCAGTTTTGCTAAAATTGTACCATAACTTTGAAAACTGTATTTTTTTTACAGTTTTTTTTTCAGTTTGGCACACAAAAAAGAATTAAATTACATAGGCCTCATCTCAACACCCCAAATTCTATTCCCTCTCCTGACAGGGCTAAAATCATAACCTATATACATAATTAGTTAGGCTTGTGGACACATGACAGACTGTAAAAAACTAGTAGAGCTAAAGGCCCTTTTTTTTCACCAAATGTAACAATGTAATTCTTTCTTATCAAAGGCCCTGGAGTGACAGAACATTTGATACATGTCATTAAAGAGAATCTGTACTCTAATATTCTTACACTAAAAAGCATACCATTCGATTCCTTATTTTCTCCTGTGCCCCTCTGTGCTGTTTCTGCCACTCCCTGCTGCAATCCTGGCTTGTAATTAACAGTTTTAGGCAGTGTTTACAAACAAACTAACCAGCGTCTAATAGGCTCAGCTAAGCATAGTGTGTGAGTATGCAGGGGGCCTGCAGAGGGTGTGTATCGCTTCTACCAATCACAAGCAGCCCTGCACATTCCACACAATCAAAGCCTTAGCCCGACAAACAGGACAGAGGAAAGATACATTGATTTATTACAGAGACAGTGTAATTAGGAAGAGCTGCAGTAAGCCCCAGCACATTAGAACAGGCATAGGAACTCATAGGATAGAAGAAGTAAGGCTGAAAAAATTGTTACAGAGTCTCTTTAATGTCACCATTCTGAAAACTAGAATGGGTTCATCCCCCGGGAGCGTCCTGCACAGTACGATATTTTCTCTTACTGCGCATGCGCAATACACTCACGGAGGTAGGATCATGATTGAGGATGCGCGTAGCCAGGGCCATGCAGGCGCAGTCGCCGGCGAGTGGCTTTGTCGCCAGAATTGAAACTAAGCCATTGCGGGGACCAAATTACACGGTTCAGTTTTGCATCCATCACTAATTACAAGCTCATATAGGCTCAAGGTAATAAGGTGTATAGTAATATACCTTCACAACATACATATTTAAAAAGTTTAGTCCCAAAGGTAACTATTTATGTATTTTTTTTTAAACTAATTTTTTTTAAATATGTGTTTTTATTTTTTTAGTTAATGGGCAGGGTGGGGAGTCGATCAGTTTTTATTTAGGGGGTATTGTGTTTTTTCCCATTTGTACTTTAATTTGTGCACAAGGGCAGCAATACTGCTGGACGGATATATTCGTCCAGATTTCCTTTGAGTGGTGATTTTTGGACAAATGTATCTGTCCAGATTGGCTTAAGTGGTTAATAGCCCCCATGACCCCACCATCTCAGGGGGGCCAGGGGCTGTGGGGGCTTACTCCTCCTTCCCATGTTTGTACAGTAAGGGCAGCCGAGCAGTATAGACAGCAACATTAAAAATGTATGTGAACCCTGTGGAATTATATGCATTGGTAAACTGAAACAGGTCTGTAAAGAGGAATGGTCAAAAATTATTTTGGACCATTGTGCATGTCTGATCTGCAACTACAGGAAACGTTTGGTTTGTTGCTGCCCAAGGAGGTTCAACCAGTTATTAAATCCAAGGGTTCACGTACCTTTTCCATCTGCACTGTTAATGTTTACATGGTGTCTTCAATAAAAACATAGAAACGTAATTATTTGTGTGGTATTAGTTTAAGCAGACTGTGATTGTCGGTTGATGAAGATCAGATTACATTTTATGGCTAATTTTTGCAGAAATCGATATAATTCCAAAGGGTTCACATACTTTTGATAGCTACTGTATTTACCAGCTCCAGCGATGAGTGAGCTCTACTTTTCTTCCCGGCAGGTGCAAGCTCTATGCCTGCATATCGCCCCCTACTGATGCATATCACGTGACTGTGAGCCAGATATGCTGCATAGAGTGGCTACCGGGAGGCTGAGGACCCCAGATGCAGCACTGAAGCATGCAAATATATACTGTGATTACTCTGCATGGGGAGGGTTGGTGATAATGAACTGGGTATGTGACTGGCCACAAACACAAGGGGAAAAGGGTGAAGCCCATGATAATTTTTCTTGAAGGCCTAGGGCAGTGATCTGCAAACTTGGCTCTCCAGCTGTTAAGGAACTACAAGTCCAGGGGCGTAGCAATAGGGGGTGCAGAGGTTGCAACTGCATCGGGGGCCCTTGGGCTCATAATAATCACTTCTATAGATACTTTGAATAGTGGTAATCATTAACAAGCTGCTCCCCAACCCCTTCTTGCACTTCTTGACACTGTAGTCATTATCAGGTTTTGGTGCGCCGTATCATTTGTTAGGTTTAGAGTGCTTGGGGGGGGGGGGGGGGGGGGGGGGCTAATGTAAAACTTGCATCAGGGGCCACAGCTCCTTAGCTACACCACTGAAGGGTAACTACCTGTGATGGCAGTCCTGAGTTTAAATAAATATGGTAAATTAAATTGAAATATCAGTTATTGAAAAGAATTGATGACAATTTATGGTTGTCAGATGGGAGGAAATATAATACTCCCCATTAACCTCCCTGGCGGTACACAGTTTCAGAGGCTGCGTCCGCGGGAGGATTTTTTTTTATATAAAGTGTGTTTATTATGTTTTAACTAGCACTTCGCTAGTTAACTATGTCCCCCAAGCCCCGCCGCATTTAACTAAACCCTCCAATCGCCGCTGGCAATATTTACCTCTCCGCGATCCCGTGAGAGCCGCAGCTTCACCATTCAGCTTCACTCGTCACCATGGCGACGATCGGACATGACGTTTGACGTCATCGACATCATGCGCAGTCCCGATACTCCCCATAGCGAAGCCTGGAGCTGATTGGGAGGCTGCGCCATCATGGGGTCCCTGGGGGGTACGTATTACAGCAGCGATCAGGGGGATCGGTGTTGAGCGGCAAAACTTGGGAAACATAGTTAGCTAGCCAAGTGCTATCTTAAGAATACACAGCAAATTTTATTTTTAAAAAATCCTCCTGGGGCCATGTGATTCTCTGCGGCGGCTAGCCTGAGCGCAGCTCGGGGTTACCACAAGGGAGGTTAAAGTTCTGGAGCATTCGCAGCATATAAGGCCACTTGATGAGATCGAATGCCTTATCCATGTCAAGTGATAATATGGCCAGTTGTTTAGAGGTATGCTTACAGAAAAGCTGGAGGTTTACCGCCCTTCATCATATAGTTTAGGAATTTTAATAAATGAGGTATCAGGTGGGAAGCAAATTTTTTATAATATTTGGCTAAAAAACCATCTGGGCCAGGTGCTTTGGCCCTCTTTCATTTTTTTTATGGCATCATGAATTTCCTCATATGATATTGGGAGATGAAGTAGCTTGACAGACTCGGGAGAGAGTTTGTGGGAAATATTTTGTCCAAGGAAGGTTTCACCGTCTTCAGGAAAATTTGGGGGGCTATCTGTATATAACTTGGGAGTAGTAGTCAATGAAAGTTATATATATTTTTTCAGGGTTGGATGTGATTTGACCTGAGGTGTCACTAATTTGTATTATTTTAGTTATCATTTGCTGATTTCTGAGTTTTTTAGCAAGCCATATATTTGGATTGTTCAATTGAGCATGTGCTAGAGCTTTCGTTACTTCTGATGGTCTTTTCCAAGTTGGCATTAAGGATGGCATCAAGTTGAAGCCTAAGATCGAGTATTTGTAAAGATATTGTGATGGGGAAAAGTAATTGACCAGAATCAAGGTTTCAATTGTACAGTCTAAATTTTGTACTATAGCAATTTTATCTCTTAATTTTTGAGGCCTGTTGAATAAGCTCACCTCTCACAACCACCTTGTGGGCCATCCAACACATACCTGGATTGATAATCTCACTGTCATTTTCATTAAAATAATTGGTAAGACAGGTGTCAACTTTCTCAATAATATCTGGATTAAGCAAAAGGGTTCTGTTGAGTCTCCAAGTAGGTCTTTGATATTTTGGGATGGGTGATACCATGGCTGTTAAAACAAAGTCATGATCTGACCAAGGGCACATGATATGTCGTGAGTAAGCTAAATCAAAAGCACATGTAGAAGTGACAAATATAAGGTCGATCCTAGAGTATAAATTATGTGGGTGAGAGAAAAAAGTATAACCTGGTTTAGAGCCGTTATGCTCTCGCCAGGAATCAATTAGTGAATGTAATCTGAAAATGTCTTGGAAAAAAATCTTTAGATTGCCTAGAAATGTGAGTGCGTTTAGGCAGTTGGGACCTTTCCAGAGAATCATTGGGGGTAGAATCAAAATCTGCTGCCCAAAGTAAGCTATCAAAAGTTTAATTTAATAGAAGATCGGATACTTTAGCAATAATTGTGTGACACTGATCTGGTGGAGCGTAAAATTTTAACAATGCACAGGCTCTTATATTGGTATTGCCCTATCAAAATAACATAAGTAACTATAATCAGAGAAAAAGCATGTGTGCATCAACCAAGTGAACCTGACAAATCTGGCTTTGCAAATTTGGCCTATTGGCTAATCACGAGACATTGCTCATGCAAATAAGCATTTGCTTTCGCATGCCTAAATATGCAGGGTCAAAACCAAAAACCGCAAAACAATCGCCCTGCGGGAATTAGTTCATGCTATACAGCACTATCCAGGGGCGCCACGAGGAGGCTTCCCATTGCCCCCATACAACCGGGGGGCCGCGGGGGTCCCAGGCACTCTCACCGCCTGGAACCCACACAGCGGCACCCCGGAGGTGGAGGCCAGGGGGTGCAGGCGATCTCCCCAGCGTGGCCAGCGCCGGGAAGAGCCGCCCGCACACACCTCCCAGGATTAAAAACAGGCACTTACCTCAACGTCCATTGCGTTCTGCTATATGCGCATAACCTGGGCGCGACACATAAGGGGCGGACAGGCGCAAATAGCCTGCTCCAGGGCTCTCACCTCCTAAAACAAGCCACTCACTACCTGCCCTCAGAAGAAAGAAATGCAATGCTAACTATAATCAGAGAAAAAGCATGTGTGCATCAACCAAGTGAACCTGACAAATCTGGCTTTGCAAATTTGGCCTATTGGCTAATCACGAGACATTGCTCATGCAAATAAGCATTTGCTTTCGCATGCCTAAATATGCAGGGTCAAAACCAAAAACCGCAAAACAATCGCCCTGCGGGAATTAGTTCATGCTATACAGCACTATCCAGGGGCGCCACGAGGAGGCTTCCCATTGCCCCCATACAACCGGGGGGCCGCGGGGGTCCCAGGCACTCTCACCGCCTGGAACCCACACAGCGGCACCCCGGAGGTGGAGGCCAGGGGGTGCAGGCGATCTCCCCAGCGTGGCCAGCGCCGGGAAGAGCCGCCCGCACACACCTCCCAGGATTAAAAACAGACACTTACCTCAACGTCCATTGCGTTCTGCTATATGCGCATAACCTGGGCGCGACACATAAGGGGCGGACAGGCGCAAATAGCCTGCTCCAGGGCTCTCACCTCCTAAAACAAGCCACTAACTACCTGCCCTCAGAAGAAAGAAATGCAATGCTAACTATAATCAGAGAAAAAGCATGTGTGCATCAACCAAGTGAACCTGACAAATCTGGCTTTGCAAATTTGGCCTATTGGCTAATCACGAGACATTGCTCATGCAAATAAGCATTTGCTTTCGCATGCCTAAATATGCAGGGTCAAAACCAAAAACCGCAAAACAATCGCCCTGCGGGAATTAGTTCATGCTATACAGCACTATCCAGGGGCGCCACGAGGAGGCTTCCCATTGCCCCCATACAACCGGGGGGCCGCGGGGGTCCCAGGCACTCTCACCGCCTGGAACCCACACAGCGGCACCCCGGAGGTGGAGGCCAGGGGGTGCAGGCGATCTCCCCAGCGTGGCCAGCGCCGGGAAGAGCCGCCCGCACACACCTCCCAGGATTAAAAACAGGCACTTACCTCAACGTCCATTGCGTTCTGCTATATGCGCATAACCTGGGCGCGACACATAAGGGGCGGACAGGCGCAAATAGCCTGCTCCAGGGCTCTCACCTCCTAAAACAAGCCACTCACTACCTGCCCTCAGAAGAAAGAAATGCAATGCTAACTATAATCAGAGAAAAAGCATGTGTGCATCAACCAAGTGAACCTGACAAATCTGGCTTTGCAAATTTGGCCTATTGGCTAATCACGAGACATTGCTCATGCAAATAAGCATTTGCTTTCGCATGCCTAAATATGCAGGGTCAAAACCAAAAACCGCAAAACAATCGCCCTGCGGGAATTAGTTCATGCTATACAGCACTATCCAGGGGCGCCACGAGGAGGCTTCCCATTGCCCCCATACAACCGGGGGGCCGCGGGGGTCCCAGGCACTCTCACCGCCTGGAACCCACACAGCGGCACCCCGGAGGTGGAGGCCAGGGGGTGCAGGCGATCTCCCCAGCGTGGCCAGCGCCGGGAAGAGCCGCCCGCACACACCTCCCAGGATTAAAAACAGGCACTTACCTCAACGTCCATTGCGTTCTGCTATATGCGCATAACCTGGGCGCGACACATAAGGGGCGGACAGGCGCAAATAGCCTGCTCCAGGGCTCTCACCTCCTAAAACAAGCCACTCACTACCTGCCCTCAGAAGAAAGAAATGCAATGCTAACTATAATCAGAGAAAAAGCATGTGTGCATCAACCAAGTGAACCTGACAAATCTGGCTTTGCAAATTTGGCCTATTGGCTAATCACGAGACATTGCTCATGCAAATAAGCATTTGCTTTCGCATGCCTAAATATGCAGGGTCAAAACCAAAAACCGCAAAACAATCGCCCTGCGGGAATTAGTTCATGCTATACAGCACTATCCAGGGGCGCCACGAGGAGGCTTCCCATTGCCCCCATACAACATACAATAACATAAGTATCCTAATCATTTAAAATGTGAGATAAGACTTCTAGTGGAAAAGAGTCAGAGAGGAGTGTAATCACACCCCTATGCTTTTTCTTGGCGGAAGATATAAAAAATCTTTTATAATTCTTATGAAAATGCTTGGGAGCTGACGAACTGGAGAAATGAGCCTCCTGGATACATACAATTTCTGATTTGTGTTGTTTGTGTTTCAAAATGTGGCTAATGTATTTGAATAGGATGGCGCACACCAGAGCGATTCGTTTTTTCCCCAAACGCAAACTTGGGTCCTGCAGCATTTTTGCTGATTTCTGAGGTGATTAAAGGAAAACTTAAGTCAGGAAAAAAAAATGACATTTACTCACCCGGGGCATCCCTCAGCCCCCCGAAGCTGGATGGTGCCCTCGCAGCCCCGCTCCGATCATCCTGTCCCCGCTGGCGGCTACTTCCGGGTTCGGCGACAGCCGCGGACAGGCTGGGAACGCGGCTGATTTTCCGTGTTCCCAGCCGCTATATCACCCCTCTATGCTGCTATGGTGTATAACATATACGCTATAGCAGCATAGAGGGTGATATAGCGGCTGGGAACGCGGAAAATCAGCCGCGTTCCCAGCCTGTCGGCGGCTGTTGCCGAACCCGGAAGTAGCCACCGGCGGGGACAGGACGATTGGAGCGGGGCTGCGAGGGCACCATCCAGCTTCGGGGGGCTGAGGGATGCCCCGGGTGAGTAAATGTCATTTTTTTTCCTGACTTAAAGGGGAACTGAAGAGAGAGGTATATGAAGGCTGTCATGTTTATTTCCTTTTAGACAATACCAGTTGCCTGGCAGCCCTGCTGATCTTCTGCCTCTAATACTATTAGCCATAGCCCCTGAACAAGCATGCAGCAGATCAGGTGTTTCAGACTTATAAGTCTGATCTGACAAGACTAGCTGCATGCTTGTTTCTGGTTTTAATCAGATACTACTGCAGAGAAATAGACCAGCAGGGCTGCAAGGCAACTGGTATTGATTAAAAGGAAATAAACATGACAGCCTCCATATACCTCTCTCTTCAGTTCCCCTTTAAGTTTTCCTTTAAGCCTCAATGTTAAGTAAAGGAAAGTGAAAAGTGCTAGATCAGAGCGATTTTCCAAGCGTTTGTTACAGAAGCTTCAATTACAGCTCTACTGTAACAAAATATAAAAACACTACACCAAAATGCTCCAAAAACCGCTAGGCATACTTACAAAAAAAAAAATCGCTAGGCAGATGCCTAGAATCGCTTTAAAAAAAAATCACTTCAAAAAGCGCTAAGCGTTTGCTCTTATGCTACCAGTTTTTGGTGTGCACTGGCATTAAGGCCTCATTCACACCTAAAATCGAAAACGCAAGCGTTTTGATGCGCTTTTTTTCCGCCTCCCTCCACTGTGCATTGCGTTTCTGGCAAAATCGCTTTTCTAAGTGCTTTTCCAGAGCGGCTTTGTAATTCACTCCCTGCCGCAAGTCAGGAAGTGAACTCTTTGATCCGGAAAAGAATAAATAGAATGTATTTAATCTTAAAAATGCTCACGCAATCGCTGCACAAATCGATTTTGTGAGCGTTTTGCATTTTTCCTATACCTTCTATTATAGCAAAAATGCCTCAAAAATGGTACAGGCACCGCTTCGCTCAACACACAGTGCACGAACCGCGCTGATATGAACCTGATATGGGCCAAAAACGCCCTAACAGATTTCTTCCCAAGCTACATGTCCTCCTTCACCACAGTTCCTTCTTCCACCATGCTTCTAGCTCTCTGTGCTAGTGTAATGATTGAGAGCTCTACCTCTGACACAAGAGACCTGTGCTACTGCCTATTGAGCTCATCCTAGTGGCTGCAGCTCAATCACTTTGGCCCAGTGCACACCAAAAACCTCTATCAGATCCGCAAAACGCTAGAGGCTTTTGAAGCAGATTTCAGAGCGATTCTAGGCATGTTTAGAAAGGTTTTCTAAACATGCCTAGCGTTTTTTTGGAGCGTTCTTGTGTAGCAGATTTCAAATATTGTTACAGTAAAGCTGCTACTGAATAGCTTCTGTAACAAAAACGCCTGGAAAACCGCTCTGATCTAGCGTTTTTCACAGCTGTTTTCCACTTTCCTATACTTTAACATTGAGGCAGAAACACCTCAGAAATCTAAAAAATGCTGCAGCCCCCGAATTTGCGTTAGTGGAAAAAACGAATCACTCTGGTGTGCACCATCTCATTCACTTTCATTAGCCAAGCGATTTTCCCCCTGCAAGCGTTTTAAAAAACGCTCCAGAACTGCTCTGGTGTGCACCAGCCCTTTGAGTCCGCCAGAAGAAAAGCTCAATATAGAATTTTTAGCTGTAGTTCCAGAGAGCAGTCTCCATTGCCCTGACAGGTCTATATTAATTACAGATGTTGGAAAATTCACAACTTAAACCCTATAAGCCAATCAGTATTTCAGAAGGCTTTTGGGAACTAGGGAACATTCTAATGATTTCCAGATTTTCTGCAAATGCATACAGGTGTAATCACTAAGGCGGGCTACTATCGACTGAAAGCTAGTTGAATAATGTTTAGTTGCAAGCCAGCTGCCTTTGCAGCGGTGATATGGTCTTTGGGTCGCAGTTTAGCAAAGCTCCCATATGCTCAACAATAAGCACAGAAGAGAACTGTACTGTAAACCAAAATTGCTCTAACTGCTGAGCCCATTGACTTCACAGGGTGGGATAAGCTGCCAGCAGAGATACTATTTAGTTGCTGCTGACTGTATTGTGCCATTAGTCTATATGATAAACCAGTGCAGAGATCACTAGCGATTTCAGTTTTTTTCCATGTAAGGGTTAATGCGTGCGCATTTTCCTTTAAGTCACTGCGCTTAAATTTAGCCTCACTATCCATTTAATCAAACTGTGCCCGCCCATAAAAGTACAGCATACTGTGCAACCAAAATTGCAACACACTACGAAAGGGGAAAATGCACAAATATAAAATGATGAAGTTTTATGCAAATCTTCCCTCCAATGTGTTAGCTCTTGTGTTTGCAAAACACTGTTTAAATGCTTAGGGCCTGAGCCCACTAACGCAGTTATGTCCACTTTTCAGTTACACATCAATGTTACAGATGCTGAAAAGTGGACAGGAGCGGACACAACTGGTTAGTGGGCTCAGACCCTTAAGGCCACATACACACATCAGACCATAGTCTTTGGAAAATGAAAGATCACAGACCAATCTTACCACCCTTCATGTAGTATGAGAGCCATACTCTACACAGTCTTCTCTATGGAGCTGAACTCCGCATCAGAAAAAAATCTTTGCAAGATGCTGCACACACAGATGCTGTACAGACACAAAAGATCAGTATCTGCAAAAGATCTGTTCCTGCCAAAGATCAGTTCCTGCAAATTGCATTCATAAGGTGCGTACACACGTCAGATAAAAGTCTTTGGAAAATGAAAGATCACAGACCAATTTTACCCCCTTTCATGTAGTATGAGAGCCATACTCTACACAGTCTATTCTATGGAGCTGAACTCCCCATCAGATGGAAATCTTTGCAAGATGCTGCACACAAAGATGCTGTACACATGCAACAGATCAGTGTCTGCAAAAGATCAATCCCTGCAAAAGATCCTTTCCTGCAAAGTGCATTCATAGCCTATGACATCTGCAGATCCTCATACACACCTTGTTTAATGGACATTCATCTGCAGATCAGACAATTATCTGCCGATCTGAAGATCCAACCTGGTGGATCTGGTCTACAGATAATTGTCCGTTAAACAAGGTGTGCATGAGATCTGCAGATATCATAGACTATGAATGCATTTTGCAGGAATGGATCTTTGGCAGGAACTGATCTTTTGCAGATACTGATCTGTTGCATGTGTACAATATCTTTGTGTGCAGCATCTTGCAAAGATTTCTGTCTGATGGGGAGTTCAGCTCTATAGAATAGACTGTGTAGGTATGGCTCTCATACTACATGAAAGGGGGTAAAATTGGTCTGTGATCTTTCATTTTCCAAAGACTTTTATCTGACGTGTGTACCCACCTATAGTCTATGAGATCTGCAGACCATCATACACACCTTGTTTAACAGACATTCATCTGCAGATCAGACAATCATCTGCAGATCTGATAATCCATCCTGGTGGATCTGATCTGCAGATGAATGTCTGTTAAACAAGGTGTGTATGAGGATCTGCAGATATCATAGAGAATGTCTACAGCATCTTTGTGTGCAGCATCTTGCAAAGATTTCTGTCTGATGGGGAGTTCAGCTCCATAGAATAGACTGTGTAGGTATGGCTCTCATACTACATGAAGGGTGGTAAGATTGGCCTGTGAGCTTTCCTTTTCCAAAGACTATAGTCTGATGTGTGTATGAGCCTTAAGGGACTGAACTTTTTTAATATGTATGTCAAGAGGGTATATTACTGATATTTTTTTAAATCATGGGCTTGTAAATAGTGATGGATGCAAAGTTGTAAAAAAATGTACCTTTTTGGCTCCATACATTGTACTAGGAAAATATTTTGCAATAACCGGGACAAATAAAATGTGTGGGTTGTATCCACAGTAGAATGTTTCATTTTAAAACTATAATGGCCGAAAACTGCTAAATAATGAATATTTCCAGTTTTTCCTCATTATTCAAATTAAAATGCAGTTAGAATAAAATAATTCTTAGCAAAAAGTATCACTCAAGGAACGCCTAATTGGTGGCAGAAAAAAACAAGATAAAGATTGTTATGTTGTGTTAAGTAGCAATAAAATTAAAGGCTAATGAATAGAAGGAGCACTATTGCTGTAGCTTTTAAAGAAAACCTGAGGTGGTTCTTGGGGGGTGGGGGCAGATGGGACACAGAGGCATATTCTCTGCCTCATGACATGCCTCTATGCCCCCACCGCCACTCTCTGCCCCACCGCTGCGCTATAGCCCCTCTCGAGATTGACAACATTTGGTGCCATCTCGGAGGTAAACACAGGGGAGAGGGATTCCCTGTTCAAATCAACTGCCAGGGGTGTTCCTACAGGGTTTCCAGAGCCATTTGGCAGCTCTCACTAACCGTGCCTCCTGCCACTCCCTTGCATGCGGTGAATGATTCTTTCTTTCCAGCGTTGTGACCCAAAGGTCACGAAAGTGAAAGTGGTCCAGTGCAGCCCACAGGAGCGGCAGGGAGCAGCAGTTTTGGAGGCTACTTAATCCGCTCAGCCCCGCCGATCAGGTAGCCTCATCTTTTTTATTTTATGAGCCCTCCTCGGGCTCTTTTTAACCACTTAAGGACTGCAGTCATAAAACCCCTTAAGGACCAGAGCCTTTTTTCCATTCAGACCACTGCAGCTTTAACGGTTTATTGCTCGGTCATACAACCTACCATCTAAATGAATTTTACCTCCTTTTCTTGCCACTAATACAGCTTTCTTTTGGTGCTATTTGATTGCTGCTGCGATTTTTACTTTTTATTATATTCATCAAAAAAGACATGAATTTTGTCAAAAAAAATGACTTTTTTTACATTCTGTGCTGACATTTTTCAAATAAAGTAAAATTTCCTATACATTTGAGCGCGAAAGTTATTCTGCTACATGTCTTTGATAAAAAAAAAAAAAAACATTCAGTGTATATTCATTGGTTTGGGTAAAAGTTATAGCGTTTACAAACAATGGTGCAAAAAGTGAATTTTCCCATTTTGAAGCATCTCCGACTGTTCTGAGCACCTGTCATGTTTCATGAGGTGCTAAAATTCCAGGATAGTATAAATACCCCCAAAATGACCCTATTTTGGAAAGAAGACATCCCAAAGTATTCACTGAGAGGCATGGTGAGTTCATAGAAGATTTTATTTTTTGTCACAAGTTAGCGGAAAATGACACTTTGTGACAAAAAAAAGGAAAAAAAAAGTTTCCATTTCTTCTAACTTGCGACAAAAAAAATGAAATCTGCCACGGACTCACTATGCTCCTCTCTGAATACCTTGAAGTGTCTACTTTCCAAAATGGGGTCATTTGTGGGGTGTGTTTACTGTCCTGGCATTTTGGGGGGTGCTAAATTGTAAGCACCCCTGTAAAGCCTAAAGGTGCTCATTGGACTTAGGGCCCCTTAGCGCAGTTAGGCTGAAAACACATGTGGTATTGCTGTACTCAGAAGAAGTAGTATAATGTGTTTTGGGGTGTATTTTTACACATACCCATGCTGGGTGGGAGAAATATCTCTGTAAATGACAATTTTTTTTTAACACACAATTGTCCATTTACAGAGATATTTCTCCCACTCAGCATGGGTATGTGTAAAAATACACCCCAAAACACATTATACTACTTCTCCTGAGTACGGCGATACCACGTGTGGCACTTTTTTTGCACCCTAACTGCGCTAAGGGGCCCAAAGTCCAATGAGTACCTTTAGGATTTCACAGGTCATTTTGCGACATTTGGTTTCAAGACTACTCCTCACGGTTTAGGGCCCCTAAAATGCCAGGGCAGTATAGGAACCCCACAAATGAGCCCATTTTAGAAAGAAGACACCCCAAGGTATTCCGTTAGGAGTATGGTGAGTTCATAGAAGATTTTATTTTTTGTCACAAGTAAGCGGAAATTGATTTTAATTGTTTTTTTCACAAAGTGTCATTTTCCGCTAACGAGTATTAAAAAAATAAATACTCACCTAAGGAGAGGGAAGGCTCTGGGTCCTAGAGCTTTCCAGTTCCTCTCCTGGTCCCGTCGTTCCTGCGCAGGCCCCCGTTAGAGGTTGGAGAATGCTCTCTGTCCGAGGCCTTGGAAGCCTGCGTGTCCCTGAAAACAGGCCATTGTGTACTGAGCGTGTGCGAGCACGCTATATCACACGCTTGGGCAGTACGGAGCCCAGAGTCGGGACAACGTCCTCCAGCATCCAAGGCTGAGACACCAAAGTACACCCCTCCTTCCCAGCCGTTACATACTGATTGGTTGTAGACTAAGAGGTGCCTCAGGGCCCCTAACACCTTAATCTCTAGTTATCTGGCTTGCAGTCATTGCAATGTATCCCCTTTTCTAATTTCTTTCTGCTAGAACACAATAGAGGAATGATAGCTGAGTGATATACACGCACCCCCTCCTACACTGCGCCCTGAGGCCCTCTTGCCTCTGCCTTGACGGAGTCGCCTGTCATTGGAGGCTCCCGAGGCCTCCCGCCAGGCGCGTCGCTAGCGTCACATATCGGTGGCACGTGCCACGGATATGGCTTTGGGGTGCCCCTAATGACTGCTCTGGGGTGCCACGAATGTTTTTACTTTGTGCGGCCGCCGTTTACACAATACGGTGGCCACCATGTTGTGGGCGGTGCTCGCCGCTCAGAAGCACTGCTGGTCCCCTTGTCCATCCGCCCCCTGCCCAATCAGGAGCACCAGGCAGGGGGCGTGAGATTGAATGAATAGGCAGGGGGCTGGAGAGAGCGTGAGTAGCTCCGCCCCCTGCACGTTTAGTGGAGACACGTCAGAGCCAGTTTCAAATTGCCCGCCCAGTGCCCGCTGACCCTCGCTGTTCCTCCGCATGCCACCGAGAGGGACTGAGAAGAAGCCTCTGCTGCAGAGAGTGAGGGGGAGAACTGTCAGAGCCAGCCTGGAGGTCGGACTCCGGACACAGGCAGGATGCAGCCGCGGTAGCGGCAGCTAGTTAACCCCGTGCGTGGCAGACTGCAGACTCCAGACCAGGGAGGAGGTAGTAATGTACTGTTTACTCTGCCAGGCTTGTTCTGTGTGTGTTTGTGTGTGTGTGTGTATATAGTGTGTGCGTATAGTGTGTGTCTGTCTGTCAGTGCCCCAGCCTCTGTGCCCCATTGTGTATGTATGTATGTACCATGTATGTATGTATGTATGTGTGTATATGTGTGTGTGTGTGTGTGTGTGTGTGTGTGTGTGTGTGTGTGTGTGTGTGTGTGTGTGTGTGTGTGTGCGCTTCATCCTCTATTCCTTATTGTGTGTGTCTGTGCCCCATTGTGTGTGTCTGTGCCTGAGCCCCATCCTCCATGTCCCATTACAGTCTAGGCTGTTACTATGTGCCTGTACTGATAGCTGCAGTGTGTGCTGATCTCTGCTACCTCCAGTATGTACAGTATAAGCTGTTACTCTGTGCCTGTACCGATAGTAAACTAGCTGCAGTGTGTGCTGATCTCTGTTACCTCCAGTGTGTACAGTATAAGCCGTTACTCTGTGCCTGTACTGATAGTAAACTATCTGCAGTGTGTGCTGATCTCTGCTACCTCCAGTATGTACAGTATAAGCTGTTACTCTGTGCCTGTACCGATAGTAAACTAGCTGCAGTGTGTGCTGATCTCTGTTACCTCCAGTGTGTACAGTATAAGCCGTTACTCTGTACCTGTACTGATAGTAAACTATCTGCAGTGTGTGCTGATCTCTGCTACCTCCAGTATGTACAGTATAAGCTGTTACTCTATGCCTGTACTGATACTAAACTAGCTGCAGTGTGTGCTGATCTCTGCTGCCTCCAGTATGTACAGTATAAGCTGTTACTCTGTACCTGTACTGATAGTAAACTAGCTGCAGTGTGTGCTGATCTCTGCTACCTCCAGTATGTACAGTATAAGCTGTTACTCTGTGCCTGTACTGATATTAAACTAGCTGCAGTGTGTGCTGATCTCTGTCACATCCAGTATGTACAGTATAAGCTGTTACTGTGTCCCTGTATTGATAGTAAGTATGTGCTGATCTTTGCTACCTCCAGTGTGTACTGTTTAAGCTGTTACTCTGTTCCTGTACTGGTAGTAAACTAGCTGCAGTGTGTGCTGATCTCTGCTGCCTCCAGTATGTACAGTATAAGCTGTTACTGTATCCCTGTATTGATAGTAAACTGGCTGAAGAGTCTGCTGATCTCTGACAGCTCCAGTATGTACAGTATAAGCTGTTACTCTGTGCCTGTACTGATAGTAAACTAGCTGCAGTGTGTGCTGATCTTTGCTACCTCCAGTATGTACTGAATGAGCTGTTACTCTGTGTCTGTACTGATAGCAGTGGCGTACCTAGGGTATTTGGCACCCGGTGCTGATTATCCACAGTCACCACCCCCCCCCCCGTAATTGGGGCTACGTTGTGTGAAAAATGGGTGTGGTCATAGACCAAAATGTGGGTGTGGTCACGGGTGGAGACAAGTTTACAAGTTTACATGAACTTAGCAATGGTGGGACATTACATTAGGACAGTGGTGGCGAAAAGTCACTTATCTATCGCAAAGTGCTAACAGCAATTTAAACTAAATACAAACATTTTAACTCATACATGAACATTATGGAAAATCCAAGTTGAAAATAAACTGTGAAGATAAACCAATTCATCCATCCTACTCCTGAAAAATGTATTTTTTGTTTTAGAACCCCCCAGTTTTATTTTCTGTTTTAAAAAGCTAAAAAAAAGTAGGTTTAATGCTATTGTCTCATATGATGATGGTTCAGCTTTTCCCATAGTCTCACAGCTAGCAATCATGAGGCCCCCAACAAGACAAATTCAGCAATCTTGAGGCCCCCAACAAATCATGAGGCCCCCAACAAGACAAATTCAGCAATCTTGAGGCCCCCAACAAATCGAGGCCCCCAACAAGTCAAATTCAGCAATCATGAGGCCCCCAACAAATCATGAGTCCCCCAACAAGACAAATTCAGCAATCATGAGGCCCCCAGCAAGACAAATTCAGCAATCTTGAGGCCCCCAGCAAGACAAATTCAGCAATCTTGAGGCCCCCCAACAAATCATAAGGCCCCCAGCAAGACAAATTCAGCAATCTTGAGGCCCCCAGCAAGACAAACTCAGCAATCTTGAGGCCCCCAACAAATCATGAGGCCCCCAACAAGACAAATCCAGTAACCATGAGTACCCCAACAACACAAATTCAGCAGTCATGAGGCACATAAATAGACAGCATTTCACATAAATAGGCAGAATGCCCCCTTAATATGGTAGACACCTCTCACCTGGCTTCTGAATTCTCCTCTACTGGCTGCTGTGCCTGGCTGGAAATACTATTTTTGTCTGGATTGGGGATGATGTGTGGGCTGAAACGCCTGGCAGTGATGCTGTGGCTGGGCTGGCTGGCGGTGATGCTGTGGCTGGGCTGGCGGTGATGCTGTGGCTGGGCTGGCGGTGATGCTGTGGCCGATGTTGTGGCTGAGTTGGCTGGCGGTGATGCTGGGCTGTACTTGGCTGGTTGAAGTAAATGCTGGCCTGACTGGTGGTGATGCTATGGCCTTTTTGCCAGTGATTCTGGGCTGGTTGGCTGGTGGTTATGTTGGGCTGGATAGCCTAGATAGTTTAGGTAGTGAGAGGTGCCCCCTAGTTTGGGTAGTGCCAGGCGCCCCCCAGTTTAGGTAGTTACAGGAGACCCCCAGCTCAATTAGTGACTGGAGCCCCTAAGTTCAGTTAGTGACAGGTACCCCCCAGTTTAGGTAGTGACAGGAGCCCCCAATGTATGTAGTGACAGGTGCCCCCCAGTTTAGGTAGTGACAGGAGCCCCCAGTTTAGGTAGTGACTGGCGACCCCCAGTGTGTGTAGTGACATGCCCCCCAGTTCAGGTAGTGACAGGAATCCACAGTTCAGATAGTGACAGGGACCCCCAGGTTAGATAGTGACAGCACCCCCAGGTTAGATAGTGACAGTGACCCCCAGGTTAGATAGTGACAGCGACCCCCGGGTTAGATAGTGACAGCGACCCCCAGGTTAGATAGAGACAGCGACCCCCCAGGTTAGATAGTGAGAGCGACCCCCAGGTTAAATAGTGACAGCGACCCCCCGGGTTAGATAGCGACAGGGACCCCCCGGGTTAGATAGCGACAGGGACCCCCCGGGTTAGATAGCGACAGGGACCCCCTGCGTTAGATAGCGACAGCGACCCCCCGGGTTAGATAGTGACAGCGACCCCCTGGGTTAGATAGTGACAGCGACCCCCCGAGTTAGATAGCGACAGGGACCCACCCAGGTTAGATAGCGACAGGGACCCCCCAGGTTAGATAGCGACAGGGACCCCCCCAGGTTAGATAGCGACAGGGACCCCCCAGGTTAGATAGCGACAGGGACCCCCCCAGGTTAGATAGCGACAGGGACCCCCCAGATTAGATAGTGACAGGGACCCCCCAGGTTAGATAGCGACAGGGACCCCCAGGTTAGATAGCGACAGGGACCCCCCAGGTTAGATAGCGACAGGGAACCCCCAGGTTAGATAGCGACAGGGACCCCCCAGGTTAGATAGCGACAGCGACCCCCAGGTTAGATAGCGACAGAGACCCCCAAGTTAGATAGCAACAGGGACCCCCCAGGTTAGATAGCGACAGGGACCCCCAGGTTAGATAGCAACAGGGACCCCCCAGGTTAGATAGTGACAGGGACCCCCCCCCAGGTTAGATAGTGACAGGGACCCCCCCCCAGGTTAGATAGTGACAGGGACCCCCCCAGGTTAGACAGCGACAGGGACCCCCCCAGGTTAGACAGCGACAGGGACCCCCCCAGGTTAGACAGCGACAGGGACCCCCCAGCTTAGATAGCGATACGGACCCCCCAGGTTAGATAGCGACAGGGACAGCCCAGCTTCAGACCTCAGTATCAGCCGGCGACCAGTTAGAGTGAGCGCACCGATCTCGGTGAACACCACGCTGTATATGTGGAAGTGATGTCACTTCCGCATATCAGTGCGGTGTCCACTAGGTCCTAGCGCCCGCATAGTGGTCGCCGGCTGGTCGGAGGTCTGAAGCTGGGCTGCTCCTGCCTGGCTGCGGCTGGGACGAGCGGGGACGGCCGGGGGTGGGTGGTGTCGTGTCAGCAGGGATGGCTGCGGGGGGGGGAGGGCAGCAGGCGACAGGTGTAAAACCCCAAGCGGCAACACAGGGCAGCGGCGGCCACACAGGACTCCGGGTGTCACCCCCTACCATGAAGACACCCGGTGCGGGCCGCCCCTGCCGCTTGACGGTAGGTACGCCACTGACTGATAGTAAACTAGTTGCAGTGTGCTTATCCCTGCTACTTTCAGTATGTACAGTATTAGCTGTAAAGCCTGGTACACACATACAATTTTGATTAGCCAATTTTAGCTCTGTTCATCAAATTCATTGTCTGTTGGCCCATTTGCTGCATGGGGGTGGTAAAATTGGTCAGTGATTGACCATTCAAAATTGTATGTGCGTATACATCTTTGATCTATGCCTATACTGATTGTCAATTATTTAAATAAAGGACATGGGGCTCCATCCAATATTTTGATGGGCAGGCCCGTTATCTGTAGCTTACACCGTTGCTAAGTTCATGTAAATTTGGCCCCACCCACTCACTGTATGACCACGCCCATTTTTTGACGCTGCGCTACCCCCCTCACCTTGTGCCCACAGGTGCCCCCGATCTCCAGGGACCCTAGGAACGCCCCTGCCTTCCGCAGCTGGAGATTTGAACCAGCGCTGGAAAGTGGGGACCACAAAATGAAGAAGGCCCATTAGGACCCAGATCCTTCCCTGTCCCTAGGCATGCTTTTTTTTTTTTTTTTTGGTACTTATCCGTTAGCCGGGCGCATCCAGCAGGTGGCGCTAATTACTATTCCCCCTCCAGGCCGACATGGATAGTAGGGAAAGCTGTAACTCTGGTGATTTGTCGCCACCTAGAGGATGCGCCCGGCTAACGGATAAGTACCTTTTTTTTAAATTAGCTTCATAATTACTTTAAAGGGAAGGTTCAGGGAGGGTGGGTAAAAAATAAAAATCAAATTCCACTTACCTGGGGCTTCCTCCAGCCCGTGGCAGGCAGGAGGTGCCCTCGCCGCCGCTCCGCAGGCTCCCGGTGGCGCGCCCGACCTGGCCAGGCCGGCTGCCAGGTCGGGCTCTTCTGCGCTCCAAGGCCCGGAACTTCTGCGTCCCACGCCGGCGCTCTGACGTCATCGGACGTCCTCCGGGCTCTACTGCGCATGCGCAGAACTACTGCGCATGCGCAGTAGAGCACAGAGGACGTCCGATGACGTCAGAGCGCCGGCGTGGGACGCAGAAGTTCCGGGCCTTGGAGCGCAGAAGAGCCCGACCTGGCAGCCGGCCTGGCCAGGTCGGGCGCGCCACCGGAGACCACCGGGAGCCTGCGGAGCGGCGGCGAGGGCACCTCCTGCCTGCCACGGGCTGGAGGAAGCCCCAGGTAAGTGGAATTTGATTTTTATTTTTTGCCCACCCTCCCTGAACCTTTCCTTTAATTGCTTGCAATAAGCTTATTCACTATTTCACAACTAATACCTTTTCTCTTATACTGTTGCAAGTATTTTCCGTCCTTTGATAAAGGACTAAATATGAATCAGCTCGCTGAGGACTAGGCGAGAGAGGAATAAAAAAATTACTTTAGGTCAACAGCATTTGTACATCGCTCGCTGCTTTACCGCAGGGGTCTTTCTTCTTCCTTTCCTTCAACACGTCACTGGCAGCGCCGTTCCCTGACTGAAGCTGCGCAATTTCCTAGCTGTGGTTTCCCGCCCGCTTGAGACCACGTGTGCAAGCCACACCCTCTCCCAGTCCGGATAGGCGAGTAACGGTTTGGAGCGCGGAGCGAAAGATGAGCCAGAGCTGGGATTGTCCGCAGGACGTTGTCCTTCTATTCAGAGGTGACTGAGCTGCTTCTGTACTGCTGCACTGTGTGTGTATGGCATAGAAGCTTCTGCTTTTGCTGCGACCGCACGGGGCACCTAACTAAGCTGAAGAGAATCACACGAGTGTCATTTCTATGCAGCTTGTGATGTATCATCCTGTGTAAAATCTTATGGTAGCTAGCTATGCACTACTAAAAGATAAAGGCGTGGTGCAAAAAATTATATTTACTCACTCACTTTCCTCCATCAATGTAACTGTTCTCCTAAAGAGATGTTTTGTGATAATTTTACTAAGTTTACTGAAAGAAAAAAGATGTGTACGTGAGTTTTGTGATGATTTGTACGGTGCCTTTAGCATGTAAGCTGGTACTAAAAAGAAGTTTAGCAGAATGAAAAGTAAATTCGAGTCATCCTATTTTCAGTATTAAAAAAAGCATTTTTGTAATGTAAATAAACGTCTCCAAGTCTTCTGCTAATTTAGATTATGTTCATTCGATAGATCCCTCTCTAATCAGAGCGGGGTCTATTGCTGCCAAACATCTGCACATCTGTCTGAAATCTGTGGGGCTGACAGCTGCCTGTGCCTGTCAGCCCCCCTAGGATTCCTCCGGCGTCTATGTGTACCCTATGGGCTGTGCAGATTGTTACAGGCTCACCTATCCACCAGCACGCTTTCTCTTGTGCCCATAGAAGGATTAAAGTGAACCCAATGTGACAGTGATATGGCCATATTTATTTTCTTTTAGGCTACTTGCACACCAAGACGTTGCGTTAGGTGCCACGTTAAGGTCGCATAACGTGCACCTAACGCAAGGCCTGGTGCTCTTCGATGTGGACGTCAGAGTGAGCCGCATTGTGCAGCTCACTCTGGTGTCCGTGATGCGTACTCTTGGACGCATGCGGCATCACGGGGTCCCACCGGCCAATCGCCGCCCAGGGCGGCTGCACCAGGAAGTAAACACTGCACGTCACAACGTGCAGTGAATATTAATTAGCCATGTGCCTGGCCGCTCTCCGCTCCTCCCCAACATGACTGAGCATGTGCAAACAGTCTAACGCGGCTTAAGCCGCTGTAACGCCGTAGCATGCTGCACTTTCGGAAGAACGTGCAGCGTTACATGTAACGCAACGTGGGCAGTGTGAACAGCCCACTTGTGTTACATTGCTGTACGTTGGGGGAGCGTTACAGGCTGCACCAACGTGCGCCTGTAACTTCCCTGTGTGTAAGCAGCCCAAAGCAATAGCAGTTGCCTGGCTGTCCTGATAATCCTCTGCCTCTAATACTTTTAGGCATAGAACCTGAACAAGCATGCAGCATATCAAATGTTTCTGACAAGATTAGCTGCATGCTTGTTTCTGGTGTGATTCTGACATTACTGCAGCCAAATAGATCAGCAGGGCTGCCAGGCAACTGGCATTGTATAAAAGGAAATCAATTTGGCAGCCTCCATATCACGCTCACCTTGGGTTCACTTTAAGAGAGGTTCCACATCTTTTTCCATTGCTGACTGGGCCTGGGGTAGCTGTGACTCTGCTGCACGTACTGACATTGTATACACGAGGCGAGTCACAGGGTACAGGTACTCTTGGTGGCAATAGAGAAAGATATGGGACACGAGCAGGTGTGTCGGCAGGCAGGTGAGCCTGCTACACTCTGCACGGTGGGTGGGAATTTACACATTTTACATGGGGGAGAATGGCCAGGGGTCTGTCGGTTGTTGACATTTAACACCACTACTGCCCCGTAACTGACTGAGACCTTTCATGCAAGATATTTCTAGCATGAGGGATTGATTATTTTGGCCGAAAATCAATTGAAATTATGATTGGGTGGCCATGCATCGATCTCTGGCAGATTTGATCTATATGAAGGACTATAGTGGAGCTCACATTCACATGGCGACGTTGCCTTGGACAATATAATTATATTATTATAGTACGTTCCCATTAATGTGTCAGTAGTGCGGTGGAATCCGTTTGGCATAACGCAAGACATGCTGTGCAGCACTGGTTGAGGTGCACATGTACAGTTGCAGTAAAGCATAATATTCGGGAACTGCTAGCTTCACTATATGCATCGCATGTCACGTGTAACGCGCAATGGGGCACGCTCAGTAGGCAGTAGCTGTGTTAGGGAGTCTAGCTAAAGGACACCTTACTGAAAAGGTTCTGGTTTACTGAACAGGAAGCCAGGCTTAAACTCAGAACCAAAACCACAGTATTGCAGGGCTAAAACAAACACAAATGTTCTCTTGCTGGTAGAATAATAATCGTTACCCGACTGCACAGTTCAATGACACAAGAATAGTTGTGCCTGAGGTGAGCCTTACATCAGTGGATCCCTCTCCTGAGGTGAGCCTTACATCAGTGGATCCCTCTCCTGAGGTGAGCCTTACATCAGTGGATCCCTCTCCTGAGGTGAGCCTTACATCAGTGGATCCCTCTCCTGAGGTGAGCTTTACATCGGTGGATCCCTCTGGATTGTGAAGTCGGAACCTGTGTAAACTGTTCGCAACTATTCTTGTAGGATGGCAGGATCTGCACCGTCTAAAATCCAATAGTTTATTTAAACATCTTAAAATCTATAACAGGCAACAATGAGTGTGAGCCGGGTCACCATGACGCACGGCGTTTCAGAAGTTAGCTCTTTCCTCAGATAGCTCTGGCACACACTCTGACATTTAACTCACCATGGCCTCAATTCACTAAGCTTATCTCCTGTCTTTAATAACTCTTCTAGAGTTGTTACCATGGTGATAAGGCATGTAGTATTCAGGAAACATTTTACCTCAGGCAAGCCTAAAGTTAACTCTTCTGTCTTTAAGTTAACTCTCCAATCCTTAAAATAACTCCAGAGTTAAAGACAGGCTGTTAATTAACTGCCTGTGAAAATAACTACAGAGGAGGTAAATTAACTACAGAAGAGGTAACTTAAGGAATGAAGAGATAAGATAACTCTCTCACTGTGTGGAGGTTAGTTTTCTCTTGCCTTATTATCTCCAGCATGATCTTAGTGAATTGAGGCCATTGGCCTCAATTCACTAAGATCATGCTGGAGATAATAAGGCAAGAGAAAACTTATCTTAACTCTTCATTCCTTAAAGAGAATCTGTATTGTTAAAATCGCTCAAAAGTAAACATACCAGTGCGTTAGGGGACATCTCCTATTACCCTCTGTCACAATTTCGCCGCTCCTCGCAGCATTAAAAGTGGTTAAAAACAGTTTTAAAAAGTTTGTTTATAAACAAACAAAATGGCCACCAAAACAGGAAGTAGGTTGATGTACAGTATGTCCACACATAGAAAAATACATCCATACACAAGCAGGCTGTATACACCCTTCCTTTTGAATCTCAAGAGATTATGTGTGTGTTTCTTTCCCCCTGCAGTTCACATGCACTGAAGTGTCAGGCTGCTCTTTTCTTCTTGCAAACAGCTTTGCCCTTGTTTGTAATTCCTCAGTATGTGAAAGCCCAGCCAGCTCAAAGGACGATTTATCCAGCTTGTAAAAGAGAAGAGAGAAGCTGCCCTAATCTAAATAATACACAGGCAGTGTGCATAGAGGGGCCTTGAAGGGGGAGTTCATAGCAGAACCACAACACTGAAGAACTTGGCAGCCTTCCAGACACAGGCCGACAAGTCTGACAGGGGAAAGATACATTGATTTATTACAGAGACTGTGATAGTATAAAGTGCTGCAGTTAGCCAGAACACATTAGAATAGCTTTTGGAACTTGTAGGATGATAAAAAACAGGATGCAATTTTTGTTACGGAGTCTCTTTAAGTTACCTCCTCTGTAGTTAATTTACCTCCTCTGTAGTTATTTTCACATGCAGTTAATTAACAGCCTGTCTTTAACTCTGGAGTTATTTTAAGGATTGAAGAATTAACTTAAAGACAGAAGAGTTAACTTTAGGTTTGCCTGAGGTAAAATGTTTCCTGAATACTACATGCCTTATCACCATGGTAACAACTCTAGAAGAGTTATTAAAGACAGGAGATAAGCTTAGTGAATTGAGGCCATTGTCTGTTATATAAAGCAACAAGGTGGACCTGATGGAAGACTGAGCTAATCCCAACAATTATCATACATACATATTCATGAACTTGTTCCTATTCCTACATATTGCACTTGCCCAGAGGTTTTCATAATCATTTAGTACACATAAATGCTCATATATATACTAAGGAAGTGAGAGCCAGAGCATAGAACATATATTTACACTCAGACTTACTTTCCGTAGAGAAAATCATCGGTATTCAGTCTCTCATTGTTTAATTCTCTTGAGCGTAGTGTCAGCCAATCACAGGCGGGCCGACACCGTCCGCTCAGCTCAGTCTCTCCTCATCTAGCCGCTAGCCAATCATAGCCGCGGCTACAGCATCCGCTTAAAGACTTGTATCATGCGAACACATTGACGCTTGGCGGCATGTGAAGACGCATGGAACCGCTCACACCACTACCCCGCCTGCCAATCAAAAACAGAGCGGCAACGTCCGCTCTAAAGCATGTAAACAGCTAATGAAAAGCGTGTTAAAATACACAATCACAATTACACAATGAGAGACTTAATTCCGATGATTTTCTCTACGGAAAGTAAGTCTGAGTGTAAATATATGTTCTGTGCTCTGGCTCTCACTTCCTTAGTATATATAGGAGCATTTATGTGTACTAAATGATTATGAAAACCTCTGGGCAAGTGCAATATGTAGGAATAGGAACAAGCTCATGAATATGTATGTATGCTAATTGTTGGGATTAGCTCAGTCTTCCATCAGGTCCACCTTGTTGCTTTATATAACAGACATGGTGAGTTAAATGTCAGAGTGTGTGCCAGAGCTATCTGAGGAAAGAGCTAACTTCTGAAACGCCGTGCGTCATGGTGACCCGGCTCACACTCATTGTTGCCTGTTATAGATTTTAAGATGTTTAAATAAACTATTGGATTTTAGACGGTGCGGATCCTGCCATCCTATTTGATACAATACCCTGTATACAGGCAGGCAGGGCGATCAGACTTCCCCCCCCCCCCCCCCTTTTTTCCCCACTAGGGGCATGTCCTGCTGGGGGGGGTCTGTTTGCCGCCGCGCTGCCAGGGCTGTGGAGTCGGAGTCGTGGAGTCGGGCAATTTTGGGTGCCTGGAGTCGGAGTCAGGAAAAAATGCACCGACTCCGACTCCTAATGAATTTGTAACTGTAATTAAAATAGAAAATATGATAAAATGTTCTATTTTTCAGATAATAGTCATTAAAAATAATATATATATATATACACAGTAATAGCTGTGCTTAGTCTACAAAAATTAAATAAACCAATCAAAATTAGTTACTTGTGCTGCTTCAATAAAGCAGTCCCCGTATTTTTAAGGTCAGATATACATATCTGATTGTGACTGTATATATGATGTGTACACAGGAATCTCTTATATATACTAAATAACATCTATGCTGTAAGAATAAAGCCTGATGTGTAGCTGTGTCACTAATAGAGATGGTCAACGAGATGGAAATAATTCTGCATTGATGCTGATTTATGCAAATGTATGCACTCCCTTTGCTGATGAAATCAAATAATTTGATATGTTGTTAAAATTTGGTTTGGTGACTACAAATTAAAGGGTAACTGAGACGGATGAAAAGTAAAGTTTTTTATACATACCTGGGGCTTCCTCCAGCCCCCTTCAGGCTAATCAGTCCCTCGCTGTCCTCCACCACCCGGATCTTCTGCTATGAGTCCTGGTAATTCAGCCAGTCAGCACTGTCCGGCCGCATGCCGCTCCCACAGCCAGGAACATTCTGCACCTGCGCAATAGTGCTGCACAGGTGTAGTATGCTCCTGGCGGCGGAGTGTGTGCATGCGCACTACGCCCGATTGGCTCAAGTACCTGGACTCATAGCAGAAGATCCAGGTGGTGGAGAAGGACAACGAGGGACTGATTATCCTGAAGGCGGCTGGAGGAAGCCCCAGGTATATATAAAACTTTAATTTCATCTGTCTCAGGTTTACTTTGTTACACAGTAGTACTATACTCTACATATGCACTCCCCACAGAGCTGCAGGGAATCCACTGAGAATGCTGTGCACATGGAACACAGAGGTGTTGTCTTTTACAATCTCCTCATTCCCCTGCAGAGTACCTGCACATCACTCTTACATGTACCCACAGTTACATTGCCTAGGGCCTGATAGATGTTCTTTGTTCCGGTTTGTACCTTTTACAAGTACTCTTACCAAGGACTAGTTTTAGTCTAAAGGGAATAAATATAGTAGTCTACATATCCTTCTCACTTCAGTTGTCTTGTAAAATTCCTAAGCGTTGGCAGTTAAGAGACAAATTTCATGTTACATACTTTTAATCAACAAAATTGTAATATGCAAATTAGAGGAGGAGGAGTCGGAGTCGGTGGAATCCTAAACTGAGGAGTCGGAGTCGGTGGATTTTTGCACCGACTCCACAGCCCTGCGCGCTGCTGTGCCTAGCGGGGGGGCTCCTCAAAGCCCCCCTCCGCAGCGCTATTCCTCCCTCTGCCTCCTTCCCTCCCTCCCCTCTTCATTATGGGCTGCGCAGGAGGGAAAACCGTCCTGTGCCGCCTCAGATAGGCTTCAGAGGCCGGGGATCGCCGATCTCCGTCACGGCGCTGCTGCAAGGCTGTGGAGTCCGTACAAAAATCTTCCGACTCCAACTCCTCAGTTTCTGAAACTCCGACTCCGGGTACTCAAAATTGCTCAGACTCCGACTCCTCGACTCCGACTCCTTAGTCTAACACTTAACAGGGCTGTGGATTTTGTACAAAAATCATGCGACTCCGACTCCTCAGTTTCCGAAACCATGACTCCGACTCCAACTCCGGGTTCCCAAAATTACTCCGACTCCTCGACTCCAACTCCGACTCCACAGCCCTGGCCGTATGTGTTTACAATTACCCTGCGAGCCGCGATCGGAGGCTCGCAGGGTGTTCACGGAGACACAAAACGCAATAGAAAACGCATTAGAACGCAAGGAAAACGCATGCGTTTTCACTTGCGTTTCTTTGAATTTATACGCGTTCTACAAAGCTGACAGTCTGAACAGGGCCTAAAGTGTAAACTGAAGGTGGGTACACACATCAGATAAAAGTCTTTGGAAGATGAAAGATCACAGACCATTTTTACCCCCTTCCATGTAGTATGCGAGCATACTCTACACCAGAGTTCCACAACCCTGTCCTCAAGGCCCACCAACAGTGCATGCTTTGCAGGAAACCACAAACATGCACAGGTGGGGTAATTAGTGTCTCAGCAGAGCCTCTGTGGATTTTCACAAAACATGCACTGTTGGTGGGCCTTGAGGACAGGGTTGGGGAACACTGCTTCTACACAGTCTTTGCAAGATCCTGCACACAAAGATGCTGTACACATGCAACAGATCAGTATCTGCAAAAGATCAGTTCCTGCAAATTGCATTCATAGTCTATGATATGTGCAGATCTCATACACACCTTGTTTAACCACTTGCCAACCGCCTACTTCATATTGGCGGCGGCAAAGTGGCAGCCCCAGGACCACGTAACGCAGAATGGCGTCAGGTCCTGGGGCACTGTTTTGCCGGGGATCGCGCGCTGGTATGCGCGCGCATCCGCCGGCAATAGGCTCCGTCCACCCGCGACGTCAACCCGCCGGCCAATCGGAAGCGCCGGCGGGTTGTTAACCCGACGATCGCCGGATAGGAAGCGTATAATACGCTTTGTAATGTTTACAAAGTGTATTATATAGGCTGCCTCCTGCCCTGGTGGTCCCAGTGTCCGAGGGACCACCAGGGCAGGCTGCAGCCACCCTAGTCTGCACCCAAACACACTGATCTGCCCTGCCCCCTGATCGCCCACAGCACCCCTCAGACCCCCTCTGCCCACCCCCCCAGACCACTGTTTGCACACAATCACCCCCCTAATCACCCATCAATCACTCCCTGTCACTATCTGTAAGCGCTATTTTTTTTTTTTAGTCCCTAAACTGCCCCCCTGGGGACTCCTGATCACCCCCCCACCCCTCAGATTCTCCCCAGACCCGCCCCCCTGTGTACTGTATGCATCTACCCCCCCTGATCACCTGTCAATCACCTGTCAATCACCCATCAATCACCCCCTGTCACTGCTACCCATCAGATTAGACCCCTATCTGCCCCTTGCGGGCACCCAATCACCCGCTCACACGCTCAGATTGCCCTCAGACCCCCCCTTATCAATTCGCCAGTGCATTATTTACATCTGTTCTTCCCTGTAATAACCCACTGATCACCTATCAATCACCCCCTGTCACTGCCACCCATCAATCACCCCCTGTCACTGCCACCCATCAGTCACCCCCTGTCACTGCCACCCATCAATCAGCCCCTAACCTGCCCCTTGTGGGCAATCTGATCACCCATCCACACCAACAGATCGCCCGCAGATCCGACATCAGATCACCTCCCAAGTGCAGTGTTTACATCTGTTCTCTACTCTAAACACCCACTAATTACCCATCAATCACCCCCTATCACCACCTGTCACTGTTACCCATCAGAATAGACCCTAATCTGCCCCTTACGGGCACCCAATCACCCGCCCCACACGCTCAGATTGCCCTCAGACCCCCCCTTATCAATTCGCCAGTGCATTATTTACATCTGTTCTTCCCTGTAATAACCCACTGATCACCTGTCAATCACCTATCAATCACCCATCAATCACCCCCTGTCACTGCAACCCATCAATCACCCCCTGTCACTGCCACCCATCAATCAGCCCCTAACCTGCCCCTTGCGGGCAATCTGATCACCCACCCACACCATTAGATCGCCTGCAGACCCGACGTCAGATCACCTCCCAAGTGCACTGTTTACATCTGTTCTCTCTTCTAAACACCCACTAATTACCCATCAATCACCCCCTGTCACCACCTGTCACTGCTACCCATCAGATTAGACCCCTATCTGCCCCTAGGGCACCCAATCACCCGCCCACACCCTCAGAACTCCCTCAGACCCCAGCCCTGATCACCTCGCCAGTGCATTGCTTGCATCTATTCCCCCACTAATCACACCTTGAGACACCCATCAATCACCTCCTGTCACCACCTGTCACCCCCTAACACACCTACCCATCAAATCAGGCCCTAATTTGCCCCGTGTGGGCTCCTGATCACTCGGCCAAACCCTCAGATCCCCCTCAGACCCCCTTCTGATCACCTCCCCAGTGCATTGATTGCATCTATTTTCCCCTCTAACCACCCCCTGAGACACCCATCAATCACCTTCTTTCACCCCCCCTAGCACTCCTATCCATCAGATCAGGCCCAATACAACCTGTCATCTAAAAGGCCACCCTGCTTATGACCGGTTCCACAAAATTCGCCCCCTCATAGACCACCTGCCATCAAAATTTGCAGATGCTTATACCCCTGAACAGTCATTTTGAGACATTTGGTTTCCAGACTACTCACGGTTTTGGGCCCGTAAAATGCCAGGGCAGTATAGGAACTCCACAAGTGACCCCTTTTTAGAAAAAAGACACCCCAAGGTATTCTGTTAGGTGTATGAAGCGTTCATAGAAGATTTTATTCTTTGTCAAAAGTTAGCGAAAATTGATTTTTATTGTTTTTTCACAAAGTTTCATTTTTCACTAACTTGTGACAAAAAATAAAATCTTCTATGAACTCACCATACTCCTAACGGAATACCTTGGGGTGCCTTCTTTCTAAAATGAGGTCACTTGTGGCGTTCCTATACTGCCCTAGCATTTTAGGGGCCCTAAACCGTGAGGAGTAGTCTAGAAAACAAATGCCTCAAAATGACCTGTGAATAGGACGTTGGGCCCCTTAGCGCACCTAGGCTGCAAAAAAGTGTCACACATGTCGTATCGCCGTACTCAGGAGAAGTAGTATAATGTGTTTTTAGGGTGTATTTTTACACATACCCATGCTGGGTGGGAGAAATCTCTCTGTAAATGGACAATTGTGTGTAAAAAAAATCTAATATATGTCATTTACAGAGATATTTCTCCCACCCAGCATGGGTATATGTAAAAATACACCACAAAACACATTATACTACTTCTTCTGAGCACGGCAGTACCACATGTGTGGCACTTTTTTTCAGCCTAACTGCGCTAAAGGGCCCAAAGTCCAATGAGTACCTTTAGGATTTCACAGGTCATTTTGCGACATTTGGTTTCAAGACTACTCCTCATGGTTTAGGGCCCCTAAAATGCCAGGGCAGTATAGGAACTCCACAAATGATCCCATTTTAGAAAGAAGACACCCAGAGGTATTCCGTTAGGAGTATGGTGAGTTCATAGAAGATTTTATTTTTTGTCACAAGTTAGCGGAAAATGACACTTTGTGAAAAAAACAATGAAAATCAATTTCCGCTTACTTGTGACAAAAAATAAAATCTTCTATGAACTCACCATACTCCTAACGGAATACCTCTGGGTGTCTTCTTTCTAAAATGGGGTCATTTGTGGAGTTCCTATACTGCCCTGGCATTTTAGGGGCCCTAAACCGCGAGGAGTAGTCTTGAAACCAAATGTCGCAAAATGACCTGTGAAATCCTAAAGGTACTCATTGGACTTTGGGCCCCTTAGCGCACTTAGGGTGCAAAAAAGTGCCACACATGTGATATTGCCGTACTCAGGAGAAGTAGTATAATGTGTTTTGGGGTGTATTTTTACACATTCCCATGCTGGGTGGGAGAAATATCTCTGTAAATGGACAATTGTGTGTAAAAAAAAAAAAAATCAACAAATTGTCATTTACAGAGATATTTCTCCCACCCAGTATGGGTATGTGTAAAAATACACCCCAAAACACATTATACTACTTCTCCTGAGTACGGCAATACCACATGTGTGGCACTTTTTTGCAGCCTAACTGCGCTAAGGGGCCCTAAGTCCAATGAGCACCTTTAGGCTTTACATGGGTGCTTACAATTTAGCACCCCCCAAAATGCCAGGACAGTAAACACACCCCACAAATGACCCCATTTTGGAAAGTAGACACTTCAAGGTATTCAGAGGAGCATAGTGAGTCCGTGGCAGATTTCCTTTTTTTTTTGTCACAAGTTAGAAGAAATGGAAATTTTTTTTTTTCTTTTTTTTTTGTCACAAAGTGTCATTTTCCGCTAACTTGTGACAAAAAATAAAATCTTCTATGAACTCACCATGCCTCTCAGTGAATACTTTGGGATGTCTTCTTTCCAAAATGGGGTCATTTTGGGGGTATTTATACTATCCTGGAATTTTAGCACCTCATGAAACATGACAGGTGCACAGAAAAGTCCGAGATGCTTCAAAATGGGAAAATTCACTTTTTGCACCATAGTTTGTAAACACTATAACTTTTACCCAAACCAATAAATATACACTGAATGTTTTTTTTTTTTATCAAAGACATGTAGCAGAATAACTTGCGAGCTCAAGTGTATAGGAAATTTCACTTTATTTGAAAAATGTCAGCACAGAAAATAAAAAAAGTCATTTTTTTTGACAAAATTCATGTCTTTTTTGATGAATATAATAAAAAGTAAAAATCGCAGCAGCAATCAAATAGCACCAAAAGAAAGCTGTATTAGTGACAAGAAAAGGAGGTAAAATTCATTTAGGTGGTAGGTTGTATGACCGAGCAATAAACCGTTAAAGCTGCAGTGGTCTGAATGGAAAAAAAGGCTCTGGTCCTTAAAGGGACTCTGTAACAAAAATGTCTTTGTGTTTTCTACCATCCCACAGATTCCTAAACCTATTATAATGTGCTCTGGCTTACTGCAGCACTTTCTACTATCACCATCTTTGTAATAAATCAGCTTATCTTTCCCCTGTCGGACTTGTCGTCCTGTGTCTGGAAGGCTGCCAACTCTTCAGTGTGATCTGCTATGCATGCCCCCTCTATGCACACTCCCCTGTGTGTGTGTGTGTTATTTACATTAGCCAGCTTTTTTCTGCTCTTATCTTTTACAAGCTGGATAAATCCTCTGTTCACATACTGATGAGTCACATACTGCAGAATTACAGACAACCGGGCAGAGCTGTCTGCAAGAACAAGCAATCAGCTTGTAACTCTTCAGTGAGCTGCAGGGGGAAAGAAACACACAAATGATCTCTTGAGATTCAAAAGGAAGGCTGTATACAGCCTGCTTGTGTATGGATGTATTTTCTATGTGTGGACATACTGTACATCAACCTACTTCCTGTTTTGGTGGCCATTTTGTTTATTTACAAACAAACTTTTTAAAACTGTTTTTGACTACTTTTAATGCGGCGGGGAGCGGCGAAATTGTGACAGAGGGGAATAGGAGATGTCCCCTAACACACTGGTATGTTTACTTTTGTGTGATTTTAACAATACAGATTCTCTTTAAGGGGTTTTATGACTGCAGTCCTTAAAGAGGAGCTGTTAGGTATAGGGTCTCAGAGACAAAAAACACATATATCAGTAGCTAAATACTGGCTGTACTTACATTACATTTGCATTTCACTGTCCACGTTTGGATTTCACAGAATTTTTATATAGTATATGCAGAGAATGATGCTCATGGCAGATTCCATGTTTGTCTGTCTTGTCTGAAGCCAATTGTGATGTCATATCCTCCCTTACCCTGCTTCCTGATTAATTATACATTAGCCCTCCCAAGTCCCAGCCCTCAGACACTCCTACCAGTCTGTGGTCTTATGCTCGGTACACAAGATGCGTTTTCCCGCTCGATCCGCGGGTCAATCGGGATCGATTCGATTATTTCCAACATGTTAATTATGCCAAATCGACGGCAGGAACGATCGAAATCCGAATCGAGCATGTTGGAAATAATGTAATCGACGCGTGGATCGAGCGGAAAAACGCATCGTGTGTATTAGGCACTCAGCGGGGAGCAATCATGTCTGGGTTGCGTGCGATCTCGCTGTCAGTTGGGGTGGGGGGAGCTGTGCGAGCGATTGCGTTGTCAGTCGCGGGGGGGGGTTGCGGATGATTGCGATGTCATTCAATTTGCGGGCGGTTGCGATGTCGGTCGTTTTGCTTGCGATTGCGATGTCAGTCGTTTTGCTTGCGATGTCGGTCGTTTTGCGAGCGATTGCGATGTCTGTCGTTTTGCTTGCGATTGCGATGTTGGTCGTTTTGCTTGCGATATCGGTCGTTTTGCGAGCGATTGCGATGTCGGTCGTTTTGCTTGTGATTGCGAAGTCAGTCGTTTTGCTTGTGATTGCGAAGTCAGTCGTTTTGCTTGTGATTGCGAAGTCAGTCGTTTTGCTTGCGATTGCGATGTCGGTCTTTTTGCGAGCGATAGCGCTGTTGGTCGTTTTGCTTGCGATTGCGATGTCAGTCGTTTAGCTTGCGATTGCGATGTTTGTCGTTTTGCTTGTGATGTCGGTCGTTTTGCGAGCGATTGCGATGACGGTCGTTTGGGGGGGTCCCGCCGATCGCTGGTGTCACTTGCCGGGGGGGCGGGGGGGGGGGTGTGTGTCAGTCGCGGGGGGGGCGGGGGAATTGGATTGGTGCCGCCCATCGGTGATGTCACTCGTGGGTGGGGGGGGGGTTGTGTGCCGCCGATCGCGGGTGTCACTCGCGGGGTGGGTGTTGTGGTTTGCCGCCGATCGCGGGTGTCACTCGCGGGGGGTGCTGCCGCCGATCGCGGGTGTCACTCGCGGGGGTGTTTTGTGCCGCCAATCGCGGGTGTCACTCGCGGGGGGGGGGGGGGTCGTGCCGCCGATCGCGGGCGTCACTCGCGGGGGGGGGGCTTCTGCCGCCGATCGCGGGCGGGTGTCACTCGCGGGGGGGGGGGGCGCGGGGGTAGGATTTGTGGGGGTTGCCGCAGGCAGCCTGCAGCTGTCACTCGGGGTGTCTGCATGGGGAGGGAAGGAGAGAGGAACCAGCCAATGAGGCTGCAGCAGGGTTGGATAGGGAAGTGAAGGGGTGGTGCAGGGAGGGCAGTAGAGAGGAAGTAAGACCTTCCCATACTGCTTTGCAGGCTGACTGCGGCTTTTTCAGCCTGATGCGTCCTCCTAAACAGCCTGGAGATAAAGAAGGCTGCTATTCAGCCCACAATAAAGTAAGAGAGTTTTTTAACTTCAGTATTGATATTTGGCTTCCTTCCACACTGTTTAACACAGGGGAACATAGATCAAAATTACTTGTTTTTGCCTGACAGTTACTCTTTAAGTGGTTAACGGATGTTCATCTGCAGATCTGACAATCCTCTGCAGATCTGAAAATCCATCCCGGTGGATCTGATCTGCAGATAAATGTCCGCTAAACAAGGTGTGTATGAGCTCTGCAGACATCATAGACTATGATTGCATTTTGCAGGAACTGATCTGTTGCATGTGTACAGCATCTTGCAAAGATTTTTATCTGATGGGGAGTTCAGCTCAATAGAATAGACTGTGTAGAGTATGGCTCTCATACTACATGAAAAGGGGGTAAAATTGGTGCGTACATTTGAAATCGGCGCCGGTAGACTTGGGCGCAGGATACAGCGGTATATAGCTGATCCTGCTTCTGCACAAGTCCGGGCCGATTTAATTACTATTCCCCCTCCAGGCCGACATGGATAGTGGGGGAATGAAATAATTCGGCTTCCAGCGATTGCTGGAGGCCGAATTATTATGTTTTTAAGCAACTTCGGCTCTGTCTTCTGACGGAGCCGACGTTACTCACTGAGCACTTCAATAGCAGCGCTGAAAAGCACTGCTTCGGTAAAATTGGTATGTGTTCTTTCATCTTTCAAAGAATTTTATCTGAAGTGTGTACCCACCTTGAGTAATTTCTGGTAAGGTAGGGATCACACTTGTCTGTTCTCGTGCCCTTTTTTCTGTGTGGGAAAACATATTTAACCACCCTGGCGTTCTGATAAGATCGCCAGGGAGGCTGCGGGAGGGTTTTTTTTTAATAAAAAAAAAACTATTTCATGCAGCCAACTGAAAGTTGGCTGCATGAAAGCCCACTAGAGGGCGCTCCGGAGGCGTTCTTCCGATCGCCTCCGGCGCCCAGAATAAACAAGGAAGGCCGCAATGAGCGGCCTTCCTTGTTTTGCTTAGATCGTCGCCATAGCGACTAGCGGAGTGACGTCATGGACGTCAGCCGACGTCCTGACGTCAGCCGCCTCCGATCCAGCCCTTAGCGCTGGCCGGAACTTTTTGTTCCGGCTACGCTGGGCTCAGGCGGCTGGGGGGACCCTCTTTCGCCGCTGCTCGCGGCGGATCGCCGCAGAGCGGCGGCGATCAGGCAGCACACGCGGCTGGCAAAGTGCCGGCTGCGTGTGCTGCTCTTTATTTGAAGAAAATCGGCCCAGCAGGGCCTGAGCGGCAGCCTCCGGCGGTGATGGACGAGCTGAGCTCGTCCATACCGCCAGGCTGGTTAAACTGAGAACTCACAGGCTAATTCACACTTAAATCTGTTTTTCACATGCAGGAAAAAAAAAGTACAACCCGCTAACGTTTGTGTTTATATCGTAGACAAGTCAGTGACTTTCCCTTTCTAAACATACCAGAATTAGCACAGCTTGGGCTTTTACACTGAAAATCGCGATTCTGATTTGTGATTTCCACTGTATGCTAGCAACGCAAGAAGAAAACGCAGAAAAAAACGCAGCATGCAGGACTTTTTTTAATAGCATCAAAAATCAAAATCGCATGTAAAATTGCATTGGAATCCGAATTGCATGTAGTGCTAAAGAGCTCTTTACTGGATTTTTATACAAAGCTATTTTTTCTTACTTATTAGCTTCATTAATTAATCCGGGATTAGCCCCAAGCCAACTTATATTGCAGTCCCGACTTTTTTCCTGTTTTACATTTAAAGGGGCACTACAGCGAAAAACTGTAAAATTTAAAATATGTGCAAACATATACAAATAAGCAGTACATTGGTTTCCAGAGTAAAATGAGCCATAAATTACTTTTCTCCTATGTTGCTGTCACTGACAGTAGGTAGTAGAAATCTGACAGAAGCGACTGGACTAGTTCATCTCTTTATAGGGGATTCTCAGGAATATATTTATTTTCAATAGCACTTAGTGAGTGGCAGTTGCTCTGTCCAACTGCCCAAAAACTGTGTAGCGAGCAGGGAAGCTGGTCAGCATCATTGTTTACATCCTTTTTCGGGAATATCTTTATAAAGAATAAAAGCCTTGCTAAGAATCCCCTATGAAGAGATGGGCTAGTTCAAACCCTGTCACTTCTGGGAGAAAAGTAATTTGTGGCTCATTTTACTCTGGAAAAAATGTACTTCTTATTTGTATATGTTTCTACATATTTTAAATTTTACAGTTTTTCACTGTGTTCCCCTTTAACCAGTTCGGCCTATCTGGACGAACTTACTCGTCCAGATAGGCTCTGCTGCTGCCACCGCGTGGTGCGCGCGCTCCCGCCGCCTGCCGCTAGCCCCCCCGATCAGTGAATGGGAATATAATTCCCATTCACCGATCTAAGTCTCCCGGAGAAATACCGACGCTTTCTATTCGGAGAGCGCGATATTTCTGCCCCCAGGAAACCTCACCTTCTCCTTTTTAGTTTATGGATGCGAGATCGTTCGCATTCAGGACTTTTTTGACTGTGGCCATCTTGTGGCCAAATAGTAAACTGCACCCACATACATTTTTTATTAACCCTCCTGGTGGTTTAAAAAAATCCGCCAGGGGCAGCAAAGTAGTGTTTTTTAAATTTTTTTTTTTTTCATGTAGCGAGACATTTTTTTCATGTAGCGAGACAAATCGCTGGCGATTGGAGATCCCGTTCAAAGAACGGGATCTCCTGGAGGGCTTCCCCCGTCGCCATGGCGACGGGCGGGATGACGTCACCGACGTCGTGACGTCAAAGGGGACTCCCATCCACCCCACAGCGCTGCCTGGCACTGATTGGCCAGGCAGCGCACGGGGTCTGGGGGGGCGGCCGCGGCGCGAAGAATAGCGGCGGATCGGCGGGTAGCGGCGGCGATTGGATGCTACACGCAGCTAGCAAAGTGCTAGCTGCGTGTAGCAAAAAAAAATTATGCAAATCGGCCCAGCGGGGCCTGAGCGGTGCCTCCTGGCGGCATAGCCCGTGCTCAGCACGGGCTTACCGCCAGGGAGGTTAAACAATTATTTTATTTTACATGCAAAATTAGCTGTTTCCCTCCCACACCAAAAATTACCCAAATACAATTTTTATTAAAAAAACAAATAAAAAAAATGCAATAAAAAACTAACAAAAACAACATAAATAGTTACCCAAGGGTCTGAACTTTTTAAATATGCATGTCAAGAGAGTGTGTTATGATATTATTTTAAATTATAAGCTTATAAATAGTGATGGACGCAAATTGAAAAAATGCACCTTTACTTCTAAATAAAATATTGGCGCCATAAATTGTGATAGGGACATAATTTAAACGGTGTAATAACCGGGACAGATGGGCAAATAAAATACATGAGTTTTAATAATGGTAGCTTATATTAATTTCAAACTATAATGGCCAAAAACTGAGAAATTATTTTTTTTTCATTTCTTTCTTAATCTTCCTGTTAAAATGGATTTAGAAAAAAATAATTCATAGCAACTGCTATGTACTACCCAAAGAAAGCCTAATTAGTGGCGGAAAACACAAGATACAGATCAATTAATTGTGATAAGTAGCAATAAAGTTATTGGCGAATGAATGGGAGGTGAACGTTGCTCGGATGCATGAGGTCTTCGACACTGTGGTGCTGAACCAGTTAAAAACAAGCATTTTGTCCCGCTAAACTCTCATGTTTGTACAACACGGTCCCAGTTCAGGTGTTTCAGACGTTTTTATGCAACAGTTTTGAACAGCCGCCTTTCCACAGACTGTTGATAGGCAGTGAAATGCCTCTCAAACTCCACAACTGCTTGCTGCTGCCTGGTAACTGCTTGCTGCTGCCTGGTAACTGCTTGCTGAGCACACAGCTCAACAGTCCGTGGAAAAGAGGCCTAATAGAGATGCTCAATGAGATGCAAAGCATTCCAGCTTGCATTGCATGCACATTGTGTGCAGCTTAGAACTAGGCCAATGAAGAGCGACAGGGCACACATTTGATTTGCCCAATCAAACTGGGATTTGGTCTCATTGACCACCTATACTCAGCTAGGGCCAGTGCACACGAAAAATCTAGCAGATTCGCAAAACGCTAGAGGTTTTTGAAGCAGATTTTCAGGGCCCATTCACACTGGATCGTTTTGCCGATGATTTCGGCAAAATGCTCAAGCTCTAGCGCTTTTTAAATGGGGCCCGTTCTCACTTGGGCGATTTGCGTTACTCGCCGGCAAATAACGCAAATCACCAAACGCAAACGTGTAGCCTGCACTATTCAGGCGATTTTCCGGCGATCGCGTTTAGTACTATAGAAGCGCTAAACGCAAATGTGAAAAAATCGCCAAGTGTGAATGGCTATTTTTTTCGCGTTAATCGACAAAAATCGCCTGAGCAAAACACTAGCAAAAGTGCTAGCGTTTTGCAAGTGGGAATGGGCCCTAAGGCTTTATTCACAGTGGTCAGTTGCATAATGCTTGAGTTAAAATGAGGCCTGGTGCACACCAAAAAATGCTAGCAGATTTTGAAACGCTTTTTTTTCTTTTTCTGTAGCGTTTCAGCTAGCATTTTGCGGTTTTGTGAAGCGTTTTTGGTGTAGTAGATTTCATGTATTGTTACAGTAAAGCTGTTACTGAACAGCTACTGTAACAAAAAGTGCCGTTTTTCAGAGCGGTTTGCGTTTTTCCTATACATAACATTGAGGCAGAAACGCATCCGCAATCCAAAATCTGCAGCAGCCCGGGAGTATGCGTTTCTGCAAAACGCCTCCCGCTCTGGTGTGCACCAGCCCATTGAAATACATTACCCTAGCGGATCCGCACCCGCAAGCGGATCGCAAACCGCAGCAGAACCGCTCTGGTGTGCACTAGGCCTGAGTGTGGACTGCAGTGGACACTGGACATAGACTGTAGTGCAAAGCCTGCAAGCAGCGAGTTAGAATAATGCGACCAATTATTGTAAACTAGTCCATAGAATGGGCAGTAAGTTGACAAGCAGAATTTTTCTGCATTGCGACTGAGCACTGTGAACTTAGGCCCTGTCCACACTAGTGACAGCTTAGTCATGACTGCTGACTAGGGCTGCTCAAATCCGGAACCGGGAGATACCCGGATATTTGCTATCCGGATATCTCCCAGTAAACCTGTGCGGGCTGGGGGGGGGGGGGGGGGTCAGTCTTACCTGCCTGACGACTTCATCGTCCTCCCCTCGGCGCCTCCCACGATGCGGTCCACACACGTCACGTGATTACAAACCCTTCCTAAGAAGGAAGTGTTTGTAATCACGTGACTGCCGCCTGGACCGCATCGTGGGAGGTGCCGAGGGACAGACGAAGAAGACGTCAGACAGGTAAGATAGACCCCCCCCGCCCAGCCCGCACAGGTAACTGGGAGATATCCGGATAGAACTATCCGGATGTCTCTCGGTTCCGAATTTGAGCAGCCCTACTGCTGACAACTTCCTGTAACCATGGACCTAATGCGAATTTTCTGGCAACTAACGCGAAAATTCGCACTGCCTATACAAAGCATTGCAAGCGAATAGTACGCGATGTCCGAAAAAATGATACAGGACCTCAGATTTTTTCACGCGTACAAATACTAACGAAAATTCGCATTAGTGGAAACAGCCCCATTCACTACCATTAGTTGCAAAATCGATGCAAATTTTGTGAGAGAAAAATCTGACACAAAACGCACAAGTGGAAACCAGGCCAATAGGCTAGTTTACATGCAGAAATAGAATTGACAACAATGCAGCACTGCCACACACCCAGCTCACAAAGGAAAACTGATATAGAAAACTGATAGTGTTTAAAGTGTGGATCCAACCTGAGGTCCCATTCACACTTGCTGATCGCAAAACACTAGCAATTTTCCTAGCGTTTCGCTCTGGTGTTTTTTGGCAATTAACGCCCAAAAATCACTATTCACTCCTGGCGATTTTTTTTTTTATTTTTTTTTAGCGATCACGTATTGCGCTTCTATAGCACTAAAGCGCAATCGCCGGAAAATGGTGCAGGCTACCCGTTTGCGTTTAGCGGTTTTGGGAGATTTGTGGCATTTAGCGCAAAGCGCCCAAATGAGAATGGGCCCATAGACTTTTATTACCCTAGCGCTTTGAAAAGCGCTAGCGTTTGAGTGTTTTGCCAAAATCGCCGGCAATACGCTCTAGTGTGAATGGGCCCTTAGGCCTTGTTCACATTGCGTTCCAATTGCGTTAGCGTTCAGCGGTTTTTGACACTTTTTTGGCGATTTCTGTGCTTTTGGCGTTTTGCAATTTCTTAGTGTCCTAGGCCTCATTTTTAAAGGGAAAAGGACCTAAAAATCCCATAAAACTATTTACATTTAAATTGACAGGGAAAAAAAGGCCCACGAAATCGCTGGCAAAAGCGCTTTTTCTAGCCCTCCCATTACCGCAGAATCGCCCTGAAAATTTCCATGCAGAGCTTTTCAGATCGGAAAGCGAATGGAATACCCCAATCTGAACTAGCGCATAGGAAAGCATGGTGTAAGCGCTTTCAGGGCGATTTTGAAAAATCGCCAGCACTTAAAAAAATGCTGATGTGTTTCCGCTTCCTGTTGTCTTCCTAGTGATTTGCATAAATAAAAAAAAATGCATACAAAATGCATAGGCATTTTACATTAGCAAACCGCAAATGCATGCACACAAAACGCATGAAAAACGCACCTGCCTTAAAAAACGCACCAAAAACGCAGTAAAAATCGCAAACGCACCCTCCTAAAATGCTACTTTTTCATGCTATGTCATGTGAACCTAGCCTTACAAGTGAACACTGTCATAGGAAATCATTACAGAAGCGCTTTTAGGGCAATTTGCTGATTTTTTTTTTTTTTTAAGCGCTGACGATTGTGCAAACGCTCATAGTGTGAACGAGTCCCCTGTGGTGTGTTTTTTTTCGAGCCATAGTTTCTGGGCATCACATGCATTCATTTGTGTTGTAAGGTAAGTGTTCCCCATAGCCATGCATACTTTTCAGTGGAGAACGCATGCGGTGTCCAGAAAACAGCAAAATGCTTAGTTTTTTTCCCCCACATGCAAGGATATACACACAAAAAACACATTTATATGGAAACAGGCCATTAATTTTAATGTGCTTTTAATTCTAATGTGAGTTTTATGAGTGGAAAAAATACACATGAACCGCACTGATGAAAATTCAGCCTGGATGCATTCACAATATATCCATTGAATAGCAGAATAATCCTGTACATTAACTCACTACCCATACAATTCTATGGGGCTGTTCACTTCTCTGCATTATAATGTATTGACATTATTCTAACTCACTGATTGCAGACTCTGAAGTAACATGTATGTTATAATGCATGCAATACAGTTCACACAATTATAATAATAGGAGTAGGGTATTGTACCGTGTTAGCCATCAGTAAAAGCAAGAAGTTTTAAATCAGGATGATACCATTTATTGGCTAACTACAAATGAATAAGAATAAGCAAGCTTTCGGCCTTGCAGCCTTCGTCAGGTTTACATCCTGTTAGTTTGCAAGCTGGTGATACAGACAGCTTATATACATGCAACATCAAAAGGGAAAACAGATATTTTTTTTAAGCATAAATACGTCATTAAGATGCCTTAATTCAAACAGACCATCTAAATGGGGTAAGATAAGCATCCTTGTTTACTCCATTGCTCACAGACCTGGTATTAGGATTGACCCAGAGGTATCGTAAATTCTTAGTTCATAAGTTCAGCTAGAGTGGCTGAGACAGTTCAAATATCATCAATCTCATACCAATATAGAAAGTTGTTGTCCTTATTCAAACCCTTCTGCACAGCTTTGAACCAATTTATAAATTTTGTTTCTGCTATTAATCGGTCATTTGACGTTTTGAAGCCGCCCTTCAGGGCAGTGACACGAAGATCATCCATGCTGTGTCCGTTGGACCGAAAGTTTGTAGCAACTGGGAATCCAGATTTGGTATCATTAATAGTGTGCCTGTGTCCATTCATACGTTTGCGCAGAGTTTGTCCAGTTTCTCCCACGTACATAACATTGGGGCATTTAGCACACATGATCAGATATACCAGATTGGTGGACCCACAGGTTTGCAGAAAAAATCTGCAGGAGGAGCTCGGAGAGAATACGGAATAACCTTTTAAGAGTCTGCTATAACCGTAAGAGGATTACAAAGGATGAGATACAGAGCCTGAAACTGTCTCTCAACCCCACTGGATATACATGGGATAAACTACAGACCTTCTATGGGAAACTACAGAGATTCCTAATTAACAAAAAGAAAAAACTTCAGAGACTTAGAATTAAGAGTGGACGCCTGGATGCACAAGCAGCAGAAAAAGAGCAACCCACAGGTGTGTGGTAATGAATCTTTCCTCTTATCAGGCTACTGAAGCTGAAATGTCAGTACTCTCCAAAGGCCTGTCATTCTGCCCTGCGAGACCCATAGACATGATTGCACTCTGTGGAGATATGGAGGAATTTTTCAGAAAGCTGCGACTCAAGGAACACTACCATGATAAGGAAGCCTGTGATACAATGGATAATGGACCAAAACGCACCAGATCTAAAAAGAAAAAAAAGAAAAAAAGATGGACCCCCAAAGAAGGAAAAAACCTGGCCCTGGATAAATACATCAACAAATTCAGACGCAGAATCTCTGACAGGATCCTGAGTAAAAGAAAGACACTGACCCAGAACGTAACACCACAGGAGCGACAGGCCATCAGATCTCTTAAGGAGAATAAGGACATTATTATTAAACCAGCGGATAAAGGTGGTGCCATAGTCATAATGAACACCAGTGACTACATCCAGGAGGCACAAAGACAATTATCCAACACCGCTCACTATGCCAAATTACAGGGGGACCCCACAAAAGGCTACAGGATGCCACTTAATAGGATGGTTAACAGATTGCCTGCAAACATCAGACAACATGTAAGGACCCTTGTCCCTGAAGAGCCTAGAACAGCCTGCTTTTACATGCTTCCCAAGATCCACAAAGAGGGAAACCCAGGCAGGCCCATAATCTCAGGGAGCGGAACTCATACAGAGAACATCTCAGGGTGGCTGGAAAACATCTTGAAACCTCTTGTCTGTAAAAGACCCAGCTACTTACAGGATACCACCCACCTCCTGAACAAACTGACAGCCATCGGCCCAGTACCTGAGGGAACCATACTGGCCACGATGGACGTGGAGTCCCTGTACACGAACATTCCCCATGATGATGGTATTGCGGCCTGCCTTAAATATCTTCAGGGTCAGGGCATACCTGTAAAGCCTATTACTGGACTGATCAAATTCATTCTCACTCATAATTATTTCACTTTTGGACAGGACCTCTATTTACAGCAGATGGGCGTGGCAAAGGATTCGCGATTCGCTCCACAGTATGCAAATCTATTCATGGCCAAAATCGAAGAGGAATACCTCAATGCATGTGGCATAAAACCCTTGGCCTACTTCCGCTTCATTGATGATATTTTAATCATCTGGTCCGCAAGTGAGGATGATCTTCTCCAGTTCCACAGGAACTTCAATGCCTTCCATCCTACAATCAAATTGAAACTTACCCACTCTCACACAGAGATTAACTTTCTGGACACCACCATATACATCAGGGGTAACAACATACAAACCTCTGTGTATCGCAAACCTACAGACCGTCCCACATAACTAAGATATGACAGTTTTCATCCCAAGCACATTAAGAACTCTATAATTTACAGCCAAGCTATAAGGTACAACCGGATTTGTTCTGACAGGATGGACAGAGACAAGCACCTGGATCACCTTAAGAACACTTTCATTAAACAAGGTTACAGTCCTCCCATGGCTGAGGCCCAAATCAGGAAAGCCAGCAACATCCCCAGGACTGAACTCCTAAAATATAAGCAAAACCAGAAAGAGGAACGTGTCCCTTTGGTTGTCACCTACAACCCACACCTGGAAATCTTAACGAGGATTGCTAAGGAACTTCATCCCATTTTACACAAGGATCACAGACTGAGAACGATATTCCCTAAACCTCCACTCTTGTCATATCGGCAACCACACAATCTAAAACAGATGATTGTCAGGAGCTCTTTGAATAGGCCTCAACAAAACGGAACATCACCCTGCCGACAAAAAATATGTGGGACCTGCAGACACATTTACTCCACTGACAGGGTAACGATACCAGGTTCACAACAGGAGTACAGAGTACAAGGTAAATTTTCCTGTGGGTCCACCAATCTGGTGTATCTGATCATGTGTGCTAAATGCCCCAATGTTATGTACGTGGGAGAAACTGGACAAACTGCGCAAACGTATGAATGGACACAGGCACACTATTAATGATACCAAATCTGGACTCCCAGTTGCTACACACTTTCGGTCCAACAGACACAGCATGGATCATCTTCGTGTCACTGCCCTGAAGGGCGGCTTCAAAACGTCAAATGACCGATTAATAGCAGAAACAAAATTTATAAATTGGTTCAAAGCTGTGCAGAAGGGTTTGAATAAGGACAACAATTTTCTATATTGGTATGAGATTGATGATATTTTAACTGTCTCAGCCACTCTAGCTGAACTTGTGAACTAAGAATTTACGATACCTCTGGGTCAATCCTAATACCAGGTCTGTGAGCAATGGAGTAAACAAGGATGCTTATCTTACCCCATTTAGATGGTCTGTTTGAATTAAGGCATCTTAATGACGTATTTATGCTTGAAAAAAATATCTGTTTTCCCTTTTGATGTTGCATGTATATAAGCTGTCTGTACCACCAGTTTGCAAACTAACAGGCTGTAAACCTGACGAAGGCTGCAAGGCCGAAAGCTTGTTTATTCTTATTCATTTGTAGTTAGCCAATAAATGGTATCATCCTGATTTAAAACTTCTTACAATTATAATAAAGAGAACCTTAATTTAAAATGACAGGCACTGTCTGAATGATAACAATCTAAACAGAAGAAGAGCGCTCCATAGTGCATTAACTTAAAAAACTTTTAATTCGCAAGGATAAAATTATACTCACAAGATAAGAATAAATTGTACGCTTATCAGCAGAGTGACTCGTCCGCTTTTCACCCAGACGGCTTGGTCTGCACGCGCTGTGGCCTGCAGCGCGGTCTCTGATGTTCCGGGAGCTCGTCTCGCGAGGGGATACTAGGCGGGGCCCACTCTGGATGTGCCAGTTGCGTCATTACGCGTTTTGGCGCTCTGTGCCTTTGTCAGATCAGACGATTTAAAGTTTTTTTTAAGTTAATGCACTATGGAGCTCTCCTCTTCTGTTTAGATTGATGCACTTCCCATACTTTTGGAGCAGAGCTGTGCATGGATAGTGAAATGGTTAAGGGCTTTGCCTCTGACACAGGAGACCAGGGTTTGAATCTCGGCTCTGCCTGTTCAGTAAGGCCACATACACACATCAGACCATAGTCTTTTGAAAATGAAAGATCACAGACCAATTTTACCCCCTTCCATGTAGTATGAGAGCCAAAACACACCGACAAGCATATGCTCTACCTTAGACCACTTCCCTTTGTACTAAGACCAAATTGCACTCCTACTAGGTATCCTAAAACACAAAGCCTCTATATATTTGCTGCATACTACCCCTCCTCCTGTCCCCTCCCCCCTCCCCCATTCCTGCCCCCCCCCCTCCCCCATTCCCTTTAGATTGTAAGCTCGCAAGGGCAGGGCTCTCTCCCCCTTTTGTGTTATGGTAACCATTATACATTTTATTCATCATGTTAATTTTATCACTGTCATTACCAATTCGATAATTTGTATTTTGTATCATTCTTTGTATTTTGTCACTAATTATGTATCTTGTATATTGGTGTACACCATTGTCTGTATTATTATGTACTCCATGTTTGTTTCTTACTTTGTACAGCGCCACGGAATATGTTGGCGCTTTATAAATCAATAATAATACCTACACAGTCTTTTGTATGGAGCTGAACTCCGCATCAGAAAAAAATCTTTGCTAGATGCTGCACACACAGATGCTGTACAGACACAAAAGATCAGTATCTGCAAAAGATCTGTTCCTGCCAAAGATCCGTTCCTGCAAATTGCATTCATAGTCTATGAGATCTGCAGATCATCATACACACCTTGTTTAACTGACATTCATCTGCAGATCAGATAATCATCTGCAGATATGAAAATCCATCCTGGTGGATCTGATCTGCAGATGAATGTCTGTTAAACAAGGTGTGTATGATGATCTGCAGATATCATAGACTATGAATGCATTTTGCAGGAACGGATCTTTTGCAGGAACGGATCTTTTGCAGGAACGGATCTTTTGCAGGAACGGATCTTTTGCAGGAACGGATCTTTTGCAGGAACGGATCTTTTGCAGGAACGGATCTTTTGCAGGAACGGATCTTTTGCAGGAACGGATCTTTTGCAGGAACGGATCTTTTGCAGGAACGGATCTTTTGCAGATACTGATCTTTTGAATGTCTACAGCATCTTTGTGTGCAGCATCTTGCAAAGATTTCTGTCTGAAGGAGAGTTCAGCTCCATAGAATAGACTGTGTAGAGTATGACTCTCATACTACATGGAAGGGGGTAAAATTGGTCTGTGATCTTTCATTTTCCAAAGACTATGGTCTGATGTGTGTATGAGCCTTAAGCCTGCACCTATTCAGTAGGAGACCTTGGGCAAGTCTCCCTAACAATGCTACTGCCTATAGAGCGTGTCCTAGTGGCTGCAGCTCTGGTGCTTTGAGTCCGCCAGGAGAAAAGCGTGATAAATGTTCTGTGTTTGTTTTGTTTGTAAAAGATTGAAAGGACTCTTGGAAGTGTGTGAACTCAGCAGTTGGAGCACAAGGATTTGTTTGTTCTGTCTGAATGATGGAGGATTGGGGTAGGTCCCGTGTTTAAAGACACACTTGTCCTGACGTCTTTCCTTCAGGCAGATGATTGCTCCGCCTCCCTCAACGAGCCCTAGCATTTTTTTTTTAAAATCGCCATCAAGGCTCTAGTCACGGCCACCTGTGTGGCCACAGCCCACCCCCAGTTAGGCAGCAATAGCCTGATCGGTGGCTGCTGAGCAGGAGGCTGGCCACACAGGCTCAGGACTCCGGAAAGCTTTGGCAGTCTTTGGAAACATGGCTGCCACCACGCTGCCTGGGGGGGGGGGGGGGGGGGGGGGTCAGGTATGTATTTAACACTGCCACCCCCCGGTCTTCATTGTGACAGAATTGGTCATTACAGGCTCTAATTTTTTTTACCTCAGGTAGTCTTTAGAGTTAAACTAAGCCATGCAAAATAAAGAGTTTCACTTACCTGGGGTTTCTACCAGCCTCCCACAACCGTCCTATGCTCGCGCTGGTCCTCAATGAGCCTCCGTTCCCCAACCGCCGATTAGTTTTGATTCTACCGACTCCATAGAGTTGCACGCATCCTCATATGCGTTCACGTCGGCGAGAGTGTCCTGTGCTGGCGCAGTACAAGGTCTTCTCTTACTGTGCCTGTGCAGCATGCTTTCGACGATGTAATCAAGTATGCGTGTGGCCAGGGCCCCGCAGATGCAGTGGACCGTCAATTCGAAACTAAATGGAGGCGGGGGAACAGAGGCACTTTAAAGGACCGGAACGGGCACAGGGCAGCTGCGAGGGGCTGGTGGAAACCCCAGGTAAGTGAAACTCTTTTTATTTTGTACGGTTTAGGTTCACTTTAAAGGGATACTGTAGGGGGGTCGGGGGAAAATGAGTTGAACTTACCCAGGGCTTCTAATGGCCCCCCGCAGACATCCTGTACCCACGCAGCCACTCACCGATGCTCCGGCCCCGCCTCCAGTTCACTTCTGGAATTTCTGACTTTAAAGTCAGAAAACCACTGCGCCTGCGCAGCTGCATCCTCGCTCCCGCTGATGTCACTAGGAGTGTATTGCACAAGTCCAGTATGGTCTTTGGTCTGCGCAGTATGCTCCTGGTGCCATCAGCGGGAGCGAGGACACGGCAATGCAGGCGCAGTGGTTTTTTGACTTTAAAGTCAGAAATTCCAGAAGTGATCTGGAGGCGGGGCCGCAGCATCGGTGAGTGGCTGCGCGGGCACAGGATGTCTTTGGGGGGCCATTAGAAGCCCCGGGTAACTTCAACTCATTTTCCCCCGACCCCCCCTACAGTATCCCTTTAAGGCCTCATTCAGACTGGCAACTGACAGGTGGAAATTCACTGCCTGTCATCTGCTCTTCTGCACTGGCTGGGTGCTCATTAGTGCTTGGTACCAGCGATAGACAGGCAGCATACCCATAGAGCCACATCTGAGCATGGCTGTGGCCATGCTCAGATGCGACATGTTGCACTGGGTAACACCACCACATGTCAGGGCTTGACACAGCGTTACAACCGCTGCAGTTCAACTGCATTTAAATTGCACAAAAAATGTACTGGTGGGCGGCAGATGTGATGCTGAACTGCTTAGCAAGCACAGATTTCAGTCGCCCATCTGAAAGAAGCCTAAAGGACACTTGAACTGAAAAGCTTATGGAGGCTGCCATATTTTTTTATTTTTTTATTTTAACAATGCCAGTTGCCTGGCTGTCCTGCTGATATCTTTGGCTGTAGTGGTGTATGAATCACACACCTGAAACAAGCATGCAGCTAATCTAGTTAGACATCAGTTAGGAACATCTGATCTGAGGGCTGGTGCACACCGAGCGTCTTTTTCAGCGTTTCTGCAGCCGCTTGCGGCTGCGGATACGCTTGGTCAATGTATCTCAATGGGGTGGTTCACACCAGAGCGGGAGGCGTTTTGCAGAAACGAATCCTCCCGGGGTGAGGCATTTTTTGGATTGCGGATGCGTTTCTGCCTCAATGTTAAGTATAGGAAAAACGCAAACCGCTCTGAAAAAACGCCTGTTCAGAGCGGTTTGCCAGGCGGTTTTGTTACAGAAGCTGTTCATTAACAGCTTTACTGTAACAATATATGAAATCTACTACACCAAAACCGCTACACAAAACCGCAAAACGCTAGCTGAAACGCTACAGAAAAAGAAGAAAAAGCGTTTCAAAATCTGCTAGCATTTTGCGGATCTGCTAGCGGGTTTTGGTGTGCACCAGGCCTGAATGCTTGTTCAGGGTTTTTGGCTAAGAGTATTAGAGGCAGATGGCAGCCAGGCAACTGGTCTTATTTAAAAGGAAATATTGCAGCCTCCATATCACTTTCAGTTCAGGTGCCCCCATGTCCTTTAAAGTTAATGGGAACTATATTCTTAAGCAAGCTGGATACTTACCTAAGGAGAGGGAAGGATCTGGATCCTATAGAGCCTTCCTGATCCCCGTTACAGTGCTGGCTCCCCTGTAGCAGCATTTGTCCAATTTGGTCAAATGCTACTCTCTCCGTCGCCAGGGAGGCTTCGGAAGTCTTCGTGAGCCCGAGTGCTCCCGAAGACGGGCTGCTCCATACTGCGCACACGCGAGCACCCTCTATCGCACAATTGCGCGTGCGCTGTATGGAGCTGTCTGTCTTCGGGATGACTCAGCTCCTGCAGACTTCCGAAGTCAACAAGGGCACCAGGTGAGGAGAGGGAAGGCTCTATAGGACCCAGAGCCTTCCCTCTCCTTAGGTAAGTATCTGGCTTTTTTCTTTTAGAATACGGTTCCCATTGACTTTAAAAGACACCCGAGGCGAAAATTAAACTAATGAAATAAACAATTGTATCAATCTTCCTTCTCCTAAAAATGACTTTTTAAGATATTCCACAGTTTTGTTATGTTTAAATCTACTTTTTAAGTTTTAACTGTTTTATTGTTTTTGCTCAATGACACATTCATTGAAGTATGCCAGAGCTTAAATCTATGAACTATTGATCCTTTTATCTCTTTCCTGCTCTCAGAAGCCATTTTCTGCTAGGAAATTGTTTTATAGTTGGAATTTCTTATCATTGAGGGTCGCTAGGAAATTCTTTTATAGTTGGAATTTCTTATCAGTGAGGGTCACACTGTAGTCACTTCTTGTCTGAGTCAGGACTAAGTCAGCCACTTACATACTTGATATTTAACTATTTCAGACAGAGAAAGCAAAAAAAGGAACACACCATAGCTATTTGTGTGCTAAGCACTGTACATACCCATGTCTATCTCATCATGTCACCTCGGGTATCCTTTAACCACTTGAGGACCTAGGGCTTTCTACCCCTTAAGGACCGGCCACTTTTTTTCCATTCAGACAACTGCAGCTTTCACGGTTTATTGCTCGCTCATACAACCTACCACCTAAATGAATTTTGGCTCCTTTTCTTGTCACTAATAAAGCTTTCTTTTGGTGCTATTTGATTGCTCCTGCGATTTTTACTTTTTATTATATTCATCAAAAAAGACATGAATTTTGGCAAAAAAATGATTTTTTTAACTTTCTGTGCTGACATTTTTCAAATAAAGTAAAACTTCTGTATACATGCAGCGCGAAAAATGTGGACAAACATGTTTTTGATAAAAAAAAACCCCATTCAGTGTATATTTATTGGTTTGGGTAAAAGTTATAGCGTTTACAAACTATGGTGCAAAAAGTGAATTTTCCCATTTTCAAGCATCTCTGACTCTTCTGACCCCCTGTCATGTTTCATGAGGGGCTAGAATTCCAGGATAGTATAAATACCCCCCAAATGACCCCATTTTGGAAAGAAGACATCCCACAGTATTCACTGAGAGGCATAGTGAGTTCATAGAAGATATTATTTTTTGTCACAAGTAAGCGGAAAATGACACTTTGTGAGGAAAAAAAAAAAAAAAGTTTCCATTTCTTCTAACTTGCGACAAAAAAAAATGAAATCTGCCACGGACTCACCATGCCCCTCTCTGAATACCTTGAAGGGTCTACTTTCCAAAATGGGGTCATTTGTGTGGTGTGTTTACTGTCCTGACATTTTGGGGGGTGCTAAATTGTAAGCACCCCTGTAAAGCCTAAAGGTGCTCATTGGACTTTGGACCCCTTAGCGCAGTTAGGCTGCAAAAAAGTGCCACACATGTGGTATTGCCGTACTCAGGAGAAGTAGTATAATGTGTTTTGGGGTGTATTTTTACACATACCCATGCTGGGTGGGAGAAATATCTCTGTAAATGACAATTTGTTAATTTTTTTTACACACAATTGTCCATTTACAGAGATCTTTCTCCCACTCAGCATGGGTATGTGTAAAAATACACCACAAAACACATTATACTACTTCTCCTGAGTACGGCGATACCATATGTGTGGCACTTTTTTGCACCCTAACTGCGCTAAAGGGCCCAAAGTCCAATGAGTACCTTTAGGATTTCACAGGTCATTTTGAGAAATTTCGTTTCAAGACTACTCCTCACGGTTTAGGGCCCCTAAAATGCCAGGGCAGTATAGGAACCCCACAAATGACCCCATTTTAGAAAGAAGACACCCCAAGGTATTCCGTTAGGAGTATGGTGAGTTCATAGAAGATTTTATTTTTTGTCAAAAGTTAGCGGAAAATGACACTTTGTGAAAAAACACAATTAAAATCAATTTCCGCTAACTTGTGACAAAAAATAAAATCTTCTATGAACTCGCCATACTACTAACGGAATACCTTGGGGTGTCTTCTTTCTAAAATGGGGTCATTTGTGGGGTTCCTATACTGCCCTGGCATTTAAGGGGCCCTAAACCGTGAGGAGTAGTCTTGAAACGAAATTTCTCAAAATGACCTGTGAAATCCTGAAGGTACTCATTGGACTTTGGGCCCTTTAGCGCAGTTAGGGTGCAAAAAAGTGCCACACATGTGGTATCGCCGTACTCGGGAGAAGTAGTACAATGTGTTTTGGGGTGTATTTTTACACATACCCATGCTGGGTGGGAGAAATAACTCTGTAAATGGACAATTGTGTGTAAAAAAATCAAAAGATTGTCATTTACAGAGGTATTTCTCCCACCCAGCATGGGTATGTGTAAAAATACACCCCAAAACACATTATACTACTTCTCCTGAGTACGGCAATACCACATGTGTGGCACTTTTTTGCACCCTAACTGCGCTAAAGGGCCCAAAGTCCAATGAGTACCTTTAGGATTTCACAGGTCATTTTTGTTTCAAGACTACTCCTCACGGTTTAGGGCCCCTAAAATGCCAGGGCAGTATAGGAACCCCACTAATGACCCCATTTTACAAAGAAGACACCCCAAGGTATTCCGTTAGGAGTATGGTGAGTTCATAGAAGATTTTATTTTTTGCCACAAGTTAGCGGAAATTGATTTGAATTGTTTTTCTTCACAAAGTGTCATATTCCGCTAACTTGTGACAAAAAATAAAATCTTCTATGAACTCACCATACTCCTAACGGAATACCTTTGGGTGTCTCCTTTCTAGAATGGGGTCATTTGTGGGGTTCCTATACTGCCCTGGCATTTTAGGGGCCCTAAACCGCGAGGAGTAGTCTTGAAACTAAATGTCGCAAAATGACCTGTGAAATCCTAAAGGTACTCATTGGACTTTGGGCCCCTTAGCGCACTTAGGGTGTAAAAAAGTGCCACACATGTGGTACCGCCGTACTCAGGAGAAGTAGTATAATGTGTTTTGTGGTGTATTTTTACACATACCCATGCTGGGTGGTAGAAATATCTCTGTACATGACAATTGTTTGATTTTTTTTTTACACACAATTGTCCATTTACAGAGAGATTTCTCCCACCCAGCATGGGTATGTGTAAAAATACACCCCAAAACACATTATACTACTTCTCCTGAGTACTGCGATACCACATGTGACACTTTTTTTGCAGCCTAGGTGCGCTAAGGGGCCCAACGTCCTATTCACAGGTCATTTTGAGGCATTTGTTTTCTAGACTACTCCTCACGGTTTAGGGCCCCTAAAATGCCAGGGCAGTATAGGAACCCCACAAGTGACCCCATTTTAGAAAGAAGACACCCCAAGGTATTCCATTAGGTGTATGGCGAGGTCATCGAAGATTTTATTTTTAGTCACAAGTTAGTGAAAAATGACACTTTGTGAAAAAAACCCAATAAAAATCAATTTCCGCTAACTTTTGACAAAAAATAAAATCTTCTATGAACTCGTCATACACCTAACAGAATACCTTGGGGTGTCTTTTTTCTAAAATGGGGTCACTTGTGGGGTTCCTATACCGCCCTGGCATTTTACGGGCCCAAAACCGTGAGTAGTCTGGAAACCAAATGTCTCAAAATGACTGTTCAGGGGTATAAGCATCTGCAAATTTTGATGACAGGTGGTCTATGAGGGGCCGAATTTTGTGGAACCGGTCATAAGCAGGGTGGCCTTTTAGATGACAGGTTGTATTGGGCCTGATCTGATGGATAGGAGTGCTAGGGGGGTGACAGGAGGTGATTGATGGGTGTCTCAGGGGGTGATTAGAGGGGAAAATAGATGCACTTAATGCACTGGGGAGGTGATCAGAAGGGGGTCTGAGGGGGATCTGAGGGTTTGGCCGAGTGATCAGGAGCCCACACGGGGCAAATTAGGGCCTGATCTGATGGGTAGGTGTGCTAGGGGGTGACAGGTAGTGACAGGAGGTGATTTATGGGTGTCTCAAGGTGTGATTAGTGGGGGGAATAGATGCAAGTAATGCAATGGCGAGGTGATCAGGGCTGGGGTCTGAGGGTGTGGGCGGGTGATTGGGTGCCCTAGGGGCAGATGGGGGTCTAATCTGATGGGTAGCAGTGACAGGGGGTGATTGATGGGTAATTAGTGGGTGTTTAGAGGAGAGAACAGATGCAATGCACTTGGGAGGTGATCTGACTGCGGGTCTGCAGGCGATCGGATGGTGTGGGTGGGTGATCAGATTGCCCGCAAGGGGCAGGTTAGGGGCTGATTGATGGGTGGCAGTGACAGGGGGTGACAGGGGGTGATTGATGGGTGATAGGTGATTGGCAGGTGATTGACAGGTGATCAGTGGGTTATTACAGGGAAGAACAGATGTAATTAATGCACTGGCAAATTGATAAGGGGGGGTCAGAGGGCAATCTGAGCGTGTTGGCGGGTGATTGGGTGCTCGCAAGGGGCAGATTAGGGTCTGATCTGATAGGTAACAGTGACAGGTGGTGATAGGGGGTGATTGATGGGTAATTAGTGGGTGTTTAGAGGAGAGAATAGATGTAAACAATGGATTTGGGAGGTGATCTGATGTCGGATCTGCGGGCGATCTATTGGTGTGGGTGGGTGATCAGATTGCCCGCAAGGGGCAGGTTAGGGGCTGATTGATGGGTGGCAGTGACAGGGGGTGACGGGGTGATTGATGGGTGATAAGTGATTGGCAGGTGATTGACAGGTGATCAGTGGGTTATTACAGGGAAGAACAGATGTAATTAATGCACTGGCGAATTGATAAGGGGGGGTCAGAGGGCAATCTGAGCGTGTTGGCGGGTGATTGGGTGCCCGCAAGGGGCAGATTAGGGTCTGATCTGATAGGTAACAGTGACAGGTGGTGATAGGGGGTGATTGATGGGTAATTAGTGGGTGTTTAGAGGAGAGAATAGATGTAAACAATGGATTTGGGAGGTGATCTGATGTCGGATCTGCGGGCGATCTATTGGTGTGGGTGGGTGATCAGATTGCCCGCAAGGGGCAGGTTAGGGGCTGATTGATGGGTGGCAGTGACAGGGGGTGACGGGGTGATTGAAGGGTGATAAGTGATTGGCAGGTGATTGACAGGTGATCAGTGGGTTATTACAGGGAAGAACAGATGTAATTAATGCACTGGCGAATTGATAAGGGGGGGTCAGAGGGCAATCTGAGCGTGTTGGCGGGTGATTGGGTGCCCACAAGGTGCAGGTTAGGGTCTGATCTGATAGGTAAAAGTGACAGGTGGTGATAGGGGGTGATTGATGGGTGATTGATGGGTAATTAGTGGGTGTTTAGAGGAGAGAATAGATGTAAACAATGGATTTGGGAGGTCATCTGATGTCGGATCTGCGGGCGATCTATTGGTGTGGGTGGGTGATCAGATTGCCCGCAAGGGGTAGGTTAGGGGCTGATTGTTGGGTGGCAGTGACAGGGGGTGATTGATGGGTGATTGATGGGTGATTGACAGGTTATCAGGGGGGATAGATGCATACAGTACACAGGGGGGGGGGGGTCTGGGGGGGGGGGGGGTCCTGGGGAGAATCTGAGGGGTGGGGGGGTGATCAGGAGGGGGCAGGGGGGGGAGATTAAAAAAAAATAGCGTTGATAGATAGTGACAGGGAGTGATTGATGGGTTATTAGGGGGGTGATTGGGTTCAAACAGGGGTCTGGGGGGGTGGGCAGGGGGGGGTCTGAGGGGTGCTGTGGGCGATCAGTGGGCAGGGGGGGGGCAGATCAGTGTGTTTGGGTGCAGACTAGGGTGGCTGCAGCCTGCCCTGGTGGTCCCTCCGACACTGGGACCACCAGGGCAGGAGGCAGCCTGTATAATACACTTTGTATACATTACAAAGTGTATTATACACTTTGTAGCGGCGATCGCGGGGTTAACATCCCGCCGGCGCTTCCGTATGGCCGGCGGGATGTTACGGCGGGTGGGCAGAGTCAGTTGCCGGGGGAAGCGCGCGTCATCAATGACGCGATCGCTCCCCCGGCATAGGAAAAGGACGCAACGCCCTAAGGCGTATTGCGGTCCTTAAGGCATCCACTTTGCCGCCGCCCATGGGCTGTGGGCGGTCGGCAAGTGGTTAAGCAATACGTACAGTGCGAATCCACTCTGAGGCCTGGAACTAGGAATTGTGCAGCGGTTTCTAGGGTCTTTGCGATCGATGGTGATTCTCCCGACGCCTGTACAGCGCTTCCGATTGGTGACTTGCGTTTTTTATTTTAACTTTTTTTTATTATACTTGGTGTCTATCTTCCATCCGTAGCCCCGTCCCCTAAAGGAAGAAGTCATAGGTGCTTCTCTGTGACCAATTTAGAAAAGCAATTGTGACCTCTTCCTTTAGGGGGCGGGGCTACAGATGCAAGAAGGAAATACAGCGACCTGGTAAGTACTGTATAATAAAGTTTTATTAAAAGCTAATCACTCGGCCCCCCATATCGCTGCATAATCGTTTTGATAAGTGATTTATGCAGCTCTCAAAATGCTGCATGTCCTGCGATTGCAATTACCCCTAATCACCAATTACACTAATGGGTTCACTCCCACTCACTTTCATTGACCAGGTGTTTTTGGGATTCGCCGGTGATTGTTGACGACCCCAAAATGCTGCCAGAAACGCCCTAGTGGGTTCCTACCCTTAGGCCTGGTTCTTATTAGCGTTCCCTGTCCGGATCCGCCTGATTGGATCCGGACCTTATACTGTACAAACGGAATGTACGTTCCGCATAGCAATGCAAAGGCTATGCGGACGTTCACACGCGTACGTTTCGTACACTCCGGAGCCGGATCGGATCGGAGGCTTTTCCAACATGCACTATTTTTTGGGTCCGGCTCATCCGGCCCACGCACCCGGACCGGAGCCTGACTGCACCATGCGGATGTGGAAACCTATGGGGAACGGAAAGCACAGAACACACAGGATGCAAACACCTGACTTTCTACTTCACTTCCTATGCGGATTCTAGCGGACATTTCAGATGGGGACACATGGGCAGCAGTGGAGCAGCAGTGACTTACGTGCTGGAGCTGTTTGGCAGTATGTCGGAGGTGGAGGTGAGGCCTACAGCGGAGGACCTGATTCTACAGGTGCACCAGGTGCACCTTCTGCAGACCCCAACAAGTTTAGGTACTTTTGTTATTTTTCTTTTCCCCCGGATCCGCATGGCAGCCGCGTTCACACCGCAAGAAATACGCATGCAAACGGACTGGATCCGCATCGCATGCGGATAGGTGCCGTACGGCTCCCATGCGTATCAGGTCCGGCTCCGATGCGGATCCGGTCCGTTTGCGTGACAGAACACAAGTGTGAATGGGGCCTTAGGGTCACTTCATACTGAATCCATTATGATGAGCATGTAGCACAGTGCAAAACTTTTGAAATTGTCATCTTCCAGCAATGCGCATGTCACAATACCTCAAAAATACCGCACCAGACTAATATAGGCACAAAATAAATCCATCCTTATTGAACAATCAATTAAAAACAATTAAAATAAAAATATTATGGAGGTAGGCACATAAATGAATATCAAAGGAATATAATATGGATGAACAGGGGGTCCCCAAAGGAGGATAATCAAAGTGCTATTAGTGACTTAAAAGTGCATTTTGGAGCCAGGGCAACTGTACAAACTGCAAAAAAAAAAAAAAAAACCATAAGGAAACAATGACATGGGAAACATGAAGAGGGAATAAAAAGGCGAGTAAATCACAGCAAGAATATAGAAAAGTGCAAATGCTGTAGCCAATAAATAGACTCCTATTAGGAGAAAAGATACCAAAGCGCAGTACAAAGAAGTGGGAATGAGGTAGTAAATGAAAGTGCCACAACCAAAGTGCATTGAGTGTTAGGGTCCCCTGGGGAAAACCTCCACTGTAAGGCTTACCTCCGCTATCGCGATTCGCCGATTACGCGGCTTCCTCAAAGCATGAGTTATATATTCGACACCCTTTATTCTTTAATTACTTTATTCAGTGTGTTATTATTGGTTAATAATTTGTGATGGTGCTTACCCACCCTTTTGTGTTACAATTTACTTTAGCACTAGACACATCCTGCATCATGATGGTCTGGCTTGTTTTTGGTGCGGCTGCAGTTTCATACAATTTAATGGCAGCGTTCTTAAACCTACATGTTTCGGCATAAGTACCGTGCGCTCGATTTCTTGGAGTAAAAATTTCCAGTGATCTGAAATGGGGGGAGTACACCTCTAAAAAAGAAAGCGCATCAGAGGTTGTTCTTCCTGCACTAGTTGAAAAAGTTTGGAATTCCACGCGAGCTGCTCACCAGCTTTTACTCGGCTACTGTTGAATCTATCCTTTGCTCCTCCTTCATTGTCTGGTATTCTGGGGCCACCGCCAGTGAAAAATACAAGCTTAATAGAGTAATCAGCGCTACAGAGAGGATCATGGGCTCGCCCCTGTCACCTCTTGTCCTCCTCCACTCTGCCAGAATGAGGACGAGGGCCTTTAGGATTTTGCAAGACCCCTCCCACCCAGGCAGTCGATTCTTCGAGCTCCTTCCATTGAGATGTCGCTACAGAGCCACTTCCTCCAAGACCAACAGGTGCAAAAACTCCTTCTTTCCCTGCCGACTACTGATCTCCAGCCCCTCCTGCTGGGCAGTGACACTCTAGTCCCTGGTAAACTACACACAGATATATTTGTCGTTTCCCCATCAGTCCCCAGTCATTGAATCATTCCCTGAAATTTACACTCCCGTCACCGTCCCCAGCCATCAGTCCCCCTAAATGCATGCTTCCCACCTCTGTAGCTGATTGTACTAATGTATTGTATGTAATGTAACATAATGTAATAGTCTAAGTAATGTAATGTCTATGTAATGTCTGTCACAATGTACTGCTGCTATTGCCATGTGTACCACAAGTAATTCTGGGTTTGCCACCTGGCGCACTTGGCGAATAAACGCGTTTCTCTTCTCTCTCTCTCTCTCTCTCTCTCTCTCTCTCTCTCTCTCTCTCTCTCTCTCTCTCTCTCTCTCTCTCTCTCTCTCTCTCTCTCTCTCTCTCTCTCTCTCTCTCTCTCTCTCTCTCTCTCTCTCTCTCTCTCTCTCTCTCTCTCTCTCTCTCTCTCTCTCTCTCTCTCTCTCTCTCTCTCTCTCTCTCTCTCTCTCTCTCTCTCTCTCTCTCTCTCTCTCTCTCTCTCTCTCTCTCTCTCTCTCTCTCTCTCTCTCTCTCTCTCTCCATGTGGCAGTGAGAAGATGGTTAAACATCTTACGTGAGTTCTTACGTAAACCCAGAGGTTTAGCCATGGATCTAGTGAAACCTGTTTTCGTAATACTTAGATGACTGCATTTTAATGTGTTTTTGTTGTGTTTTCTCTCTCGCTCTTGACCTGAACTATTGCACAGGACAGAAGGAAAACAGAGAAATGCACCCTGTATGTATTTAAAGAGAATCTGTATTGTTAAAATCGCACAAAAGTAAACATACCAGTGCGTTAGGGGACATCTCCTATTCCCCTCTGTCACAATTTCGCTGCTCCCCGCCGCATTAAAAGTGGTTAAAACAGTTTTAAAAAGTTTGTTTATAAACAAACAAAATGGCCACCAAAACAGGAAGTAGGTTGATGTACAGTATGTCAACACATAGAAAATACATCCATACACAAGCAGGCTGTATACAGCCTTCCTTTTTAATCTCAAGAGATCATTTGTGTGTTTCTTTTCCCCTGCAGCTATCTTCCACTGAAGTGTCAGGCTGTTTCTTCCTGCAGAGTGCAGACAGCTCTGCCTGTATGTAATTCCTCAGTATGTGAAAGCCCAGCCAGCTCAGAGGAGGATTTATCCAGCTTGTAAAAGATAATAGAGCAGAGAGAACCTGCCATAATCTAAAGAACACACAGGCAGTGTGCAGAGAGGGCTTGGAGGGGGGAGATGCATCACAGAACCACAACACTGAAGAACTTTGCAGCCTTCCAGACACAGGCCGACAAGTCTGACAGGAGAGAGATAAGTTGATTTATTACAGAGACTGTGATAGTAGAACGTGCTGCAGTAAGCCAAAACACATTAGAATAGATTTTGGAACTTGTAGGATGGAAGAAAACCGGATGAAATTTTTGTTATGGAGTCTCTTTAAAGAGTTTAGCCTGTCCAATTCCCCCTCATTTGTGTCTGATCACGAGCTATAATCTGATCTCTCCCCTGTGTCACGTGACTGTCAATGACAGAGATGGCAGATAAGCTAATTTGAAAGCACAGGGGGTAAACAATATGTCTGCTTCCATGAATAAGGAAGTAGAAACAATGCAGATTTATTTTAGAATTTGTATCAGCTGTAACAAAAATTGTTTTTGTGTCTTAAGATTATTATGCTGTTGTGTATCTTTTAGAGCAGAGAGGATGTTCTGAGATCAGGTCCACTATAAAAGAACATCACCCACTTCCACCACCCATTGCTTTCCTGTCCCTTGGGATAAGAGGAAGTATCAATCTTCTGGTCTCCATTAGGGTTACCGTGGTATGACGGTATACAGTAGTTTGTGCATGGTAATCATACCTATCCTGGCCACCTATGCTGCGGCCTCTTACTGGATACACCTATCCCTGGCTACCTATGCTGCGGCCTCCTACTACTGGCTACACCTATCCGTGGCTACCTATGCTGCGGCCACCTACTGCTGGCTACACCTATCCCTGGCTACCTATGCTTCGGCCACCTACTACTGGCTACACCTATCCTTAGCTACCTATGTTGCCGCCACCTATTACTGGCTACATCCCTAACACCACCAGGAATTTTGCAGGAGCACGGTGAGCCTTTTTACAGTTTTACCCGGTGCCCCAAATCTCCTGGCGACTTAACAATATGTATGCCGAGGGAGTGGGGCACCCCACATGGAGGTGGGGGACACAATATATAATGTAATGGGGGGCCCCACGTCCAAATAATTGTATAATACCGTGGTATTTTTTTAGACAGTTATCATACCGTTGAATTTCATACTGTTGCAACCCTAGTCTCCATCATGGGGCCAAGGGTAAGTTGCAGCCATTGGTCTCACCTGTCTGGGGGCAGCGTATTTGGCATATCTGGTTTATGGAGACGTGGTCTGCAAACGCCTGGTTCACATGGAAGATCACTGCCAGGTATGCTATCCCCAGCCACCGGACCGTGTATAGGGCCTAGCATGGTTGCTTTCCTCATGCTGTTTGGAATTCCGGGACATTAAATCACGGTGCCTTCACTTCCGGAGGATGTATTCGGTCCAGCCTACACGAAGGAAGCTGTAAGACGCTGTGAGGGTGAGTCATACACATGCAGTGTATAAATTGCGCTTTGCTGCCTCAGGGACTCATGGTGGACTCTCCCTCATAAGAGGGCGGACTTAGCTCCTACAACTGCGGGTGGAGTAAGTCTGTCTTGACTATATGGCTTCTAGCCTGGTACTGCCTCAGGAATGCTGCAGGATCCACGTTTGCGTTTGGGAAAATATTGCATCGCTCTGAAGTGAACTGTCCCATACAAATACATTAGCCAAGTGCTTTTCAAAGCATTAGCGTTTTAAAAAGCGCTCAGATTTGCTCTTGGTGTGCACTAGCCCTTATTTAGATTTGTAATGCGGCCACTTGATCTAACTATAACACATTTATTAAACACTACTGATCGATAGATCAGCAAGATGCCAGGCAGCTGGTACTATTTAAAAGAAAAAAAAAAACATGGCAACCACCATATGCTTCTCACTTCAGGTGCAGACTGAAACTTTGCAAGTGACTATATAGATTTGGGAACTACTCAACAATTGACTGCCAGCTGATTAAAGCAGACCTGTAGACGTTTGCATGGTTGTAAACCAGGGCTGTGGAGTCTGTACAAAAATCCTCCGACTCCCGACTCTTCAGGTTAGGATTCCATCGACTCCGACTCCTCTAATTTGCATATTACAATCTTGTTGATTGAAAGTATGTAACATGAAATGCATCTCAACTGCCAACACTTAGAAATTGTAAAAGACAACAGAAGTGAGAGGGATATGGAGGCTACCCTATTTATTCCCTTTTAAACAATACCAGTTACCTAGATATCCGGCGGATCTTCTGCCTCTAATACTTTTAGTCATAGTCTAAAACTAGTCCTTGGTAAGAGTACTTGTAGAAGGTACAGACAGGAACAAAGAACATGGATCAGGCCCTAGGCAATGTAACTGTGGGTACGTGTAAGAGTGATGTGCAGGTACTCTGCAGGAAAATAACTTTGTGACTTCATGTAAAATCTGAACCAGGTTTATGGGTGATAGACAACACCTCTGTGTTCAATGTGCACAACATTCTCAGTGGATTCCCTGCAGCTTGAAATACAAGACATCCTCCGAATATAAGACCTAGCTGGGCCACGCAATGTGTCCCCCTAACCCTCCTTCTGCAGAGTCGCGAGTGGAGCATTACCGTTACAGTAGAAGAAACTCACCGGCTTCCGACGTACCAGCATTAACGTCTTTCCTGAGCAGCGTCCAGCTTCCTCTCCCTGACAACAACGGTTCTCGTCATGTGACACATGCACGTCTGCGTCACATGATAATAAGCCCTCCCCGAAAATAAGACCTAGCACGTTATTTGGGGCTAAAATTAATATATAACAGTTTCTTATTTTCGGGGAAACACGGTATAGTACTACTGTGTATGAAAGTAAACCTGAGACAGATGAAATTAAAGTTTTATACATACCTGGTGCTTTCTACAGCCCCCTTCAGGCTAATCAGTTGCTCGCTGTCCTCTTCCGCCACCTGAATGTTCTGCTATGGGTCCAGGTACTTGAGCCAGTCAGGCCCAGTGCGCATGCACACACTCCGCCGCCAGGAGCGTACTACACCTGCGCAGCACTATTGCGCAGGTGCAGAATGCTCCTGGCTTTGGGAGCGGCACGCGGCCGGACTGCACTGACTGGCTGAATTACCGGGACTCATAGCAGAAGATCCATGTGGCGGAGGAGGACAGCGAGGGACTGATTAGCCTTAAGGGGGCTGGAGGAAACCCCAGGTATGTATAAAACTTTAATTTCATCTGTCTCATGTACCCTTTAATTCGTAGTCATTTATTTGATTTCACAAGCAAAGGGAGTGCATAAATTTGCATAAACCAGCATCAGCGCAGAATTCTTTCCATCTCGCTGACCATCTCTTAGTGACACAGCTACACATCACATTTATTCTTGAAGCATAGATGTTATCCTATATAATAAAACCCCTGTGTCCCTGCGTCACGCTATCCCTGTGTAGCTGGGTCCGTGCTTTTTGTTACTGCGCATGTGTGCAGCACGGACCCACTTGTGCGGCGGGTGCGCACGCGTGCGCAGTACATGCGGCGGGCGGCGGCGAGAAACACAGACCCTAGAGCTCGTTTTTAAATGGGCTTGGGTCTGCTAGTTTAGTGTATATGGAAGAGATTCCTGTGTACACATCATATATACAGTCACAATCAGATATGTGTTTCTGACTTTAAAAATATGGGGACTGCTTTATTGAAGCAGCACAAGTAACTATTTTTTGATTGGTTTATTTCATTTTTGTGGACTAAGCACAGCTATTACTGTATATATAAATTATTTATGATGTCTATTATCTGAGAAATAGAACATTTTATCATATTTTCTATTTTAATTACAGTTTAAATTCATTAGGAGTCGGAGTTGAAGCATTTTTTTTCCCGACTTCTACCCCAACTCCAGGTACTCAAAAATTGCTTTGACTCCGACTCCACAGCCCTGTTGTAAACTAGTGGTAAGGATTCTGAATACTATACTGTTTTTTCACACATGTATTCTAGCATGTACCTTATTATAAAAGAGGGCGTTTGCCCAGTATCCCATTTTGTGGGTAATATCTCAACTACCCCTTGGTGCATATTTTTGTTGCAGGCACTTAGAAATTGTGTGTAAGGCCCAGTGCACACCAAAAGCGCTAGCAAATCCTAAAAACGCTAGCGGTTTTTGGAGCTGATTTCAGAGCGATTCTAGGCATGTTTAGAGACGTTTTCTAAACATGCCTAGCGTTTTTGGGAGCATTTTTGTGGAGCAGATTACAAATACTGTTACAGTAAAAGCTGTTACTGAACAGCTTCTGTAACAAAAAACACCTGGAAAACCGCTCTGATGTAGCGTTTTCAACAGCGGTTTGCGTTTTTCCTATACTTTACATTGAGGACGAAACGCTTCTGAAATCCGCAAAAGTGCAGCAGGAGACACGTTTGCGGTTTGGAAAAAAACTCAAACCGCTGGTGAGCACCATCCCATTGAAATACATTAGCCAAGCGGTTTCACAGGCGGATGTGGCTGGCGGATTGCTGCTAAAACCGCTCGGTGTCCACTGGGCCTTAATGCTTTTGAAACACACTTTTATAGTTTTAACCCCCTTGGCGGTATGAAAAATACCGCCAGGAGGGAGCGCAGCAGTTTTAAAAAAATTTTTTTTTTTTTTAATCATGTAGCGAGCCGAGGGCTCGCTACATGATAGCCGCTGCTGAGCGGCATCCCCCCGCCCGCTTCGATCGCCTTCGGCGATCTCCGATCAGGAAATCCCGTTCATAGAACGGGATTTCCTGGAGGGCTTCCCCCGTCGCCATGGCGACGGGGCGGGATGACGTCACCGACGTCACTGACGTCGGGACGTCATTGGGAGTCCCGGGCCACCCCTCGGCGCTGCCTGGCACTGATTGGCCAGGCAGCGCTGGGGTCTGGAGGGGGGGGGGGGGGCCGCGCCGCAGCAGATAGCGGCGATCGGGCAGGGGCCGGCGGCGATCAGAGTGCTGGCGCAGCTAGCAAAGTGCTAGCTGCGTCCAGCAAAACAAAAATTATGAAAATCGGCCCAGCAGGGCCTGAGCGGCACCCTCCGGCGGCTTACCCCGTGTCACACACGGGGTTACCGCCAAGGAGGTTAACTAACAAAAGTACAGTACTAAGGGCTAGTTTACACTGAATTTGCTTAATCAGTGCATCAGTAACGGCCCACAATACACTGCTGCATGCATTTTCAGTGCTGAGTAGGTGCATCGAAGGCATGGAATCTAGGCAAGCATACAATCTACCCTAGGCTGTTCCAGTTTCAGCTTCTGGCCAGCAACCCTGGTTGAAAACCTTATGTATTGCCCCATTTCTTGTGTCTTCCCTATTTCTTTAGATTGTACAAGGGCAGGGTTCTCTTCCTCTTGCCTTGTAAGTTGCTGTACATTTTTGTTAATCACTTTACCATTGTCACTATAACTTTCATATTGTCTAACATTTCTGTATCATGTTCCAGAGGTACAGACTAACCAACAAGCTCATTGTGAACCAGAACTCATTGTATCATGTTCCAGTGTCTGTATTTTTATGTACCCCTGTTCAGTTTTTACCCTGTTAGGGCCCATTTCCAGTATCGTGAATTTTCATGCGTTTTTCGCATGCACATTCGCATAGCAATACAAGTGAATGGGACTGTTTCCACTTGTCAGGATTCCTTTGCGTTTTTCTGTGCAGAAAAAATTCGCATGGCAGAGCCATCAGAATTCGCACACCGCATACCGCTATGCGAATCGCATACAATGTATTTAATAGGAAATTCGCATGAGGTTTGGGTATGCGAATTTTCATGCGAATTCGCATGGAATCAATGGAAAAGCACACCAGCACTGCCATGGTTAAATTCGCATACAGCGTCATCCATGCGAATTCGCATGAAAATTCGCATTGCACCGCATGCGAAATTCGCATCCGCATGCAAATTTTTACCGCGGCGATTCGCACCGCACAAGTGGAAATGCAGCCTAAAGCTACCCGAATGCACAGAGTCAGTGGATGGTTATACCAAGTCCAGAACAGTAAGGTTCCAGAAACTGGCACATGAGAATCGGAGGCAGATCCGTGCATTCTAGTGGCCACTTTGTATTTTGTTTGCACTTTAGATTAGCCATTACAGTTGAGAAAATAATGTATTAAAATTGGCTACATGTACTACAGTACGTAATTGCCCAGTCATTTTTTATCTGTATTGGGATGATGTAGATGACAAAAACAGGATGACATTTTGACCTGTTTGTGAACTTATAAGGAAGAAAAAGAGCAGAATGAAGCCCTTTATTGGCTTTGCCATCAATTTTTATCTCATTAAAGAAAGGCCTGAATGTGAACAGCAGTTCCCTCTTCTTCACCATATTTTATTGAAGAATTATGGTCCGTCGCAAGTATTCTGCAAGCTGCATTGCTGATAGTGGTAAACGCCACTGAATGGTTTTGCTAAACCCTCTGAAAACTGCTTGAATTATTTAGACTTTGTGATGAGATTTTTTTAAGCTGATTTACCAGCTCTTTTATCCACAAAGGAGGGGAGACCAGATTATTACTATCTTCCTCCATTTATAATGCTGCAGCACATTATTAGTGCCGTAGATAAGAGGTGTACATTATAATTAGATTGGTGGCACGGTAAGCTGCGCAGGGCAGGAGAAGCTGCCTAGGTTTTCATGTAGATCTATAATCTTATACATTTTGGTGGTGCTGACTATTCGATTCAGTACGAAGTTGGCTCTTAAGGGTATCAGAGCTGGCTCACGGCACACAAACTTCTCAATTTTTGGGCCAGTCAAATGCATCCTCATCTGGATTTGCATTCCATCTTTCTGGAAGCCGCACACACCATCCCACCGCATGTGCACTATTTAATCAGCACTGGGGCCAATCACAGCGGGGTGAGCGGACACAGCCGCAGACGGTCACAGCTGGGGCAGGAGGGGGCATGTCCAGGATAGGAAATACAGACATACAGAGGCTGGCTTAGAAATTATTATAGCTTTATAAAACCAGGGCTGTGGAGTCGGTACAAAAATCATCCGACTCCGATTTCTTAGTTTATGAAACTTCCAACTCTTGACTCCAGGTGCCCAAGATTGCTCTGACTCCTCGACTCTGATTCCTTGTGCTGGGAATACACGAGTTGATCCGGCGGCTCGATTAGCTGCCGGATCGACTCCCGCTGCGTCCCTGCCGCCTTCCGGATCGATTCCCGATAGTCGCCGCGGGCGCTTCCTTATGTTCCGCTCGATTCCTCGCTATTGCACGCTCGCGGGGATCGATCGGGGAATCGATCCGGCGGGTCATCGAACCTGTCGGAAATTATCAATCGAGCCATCAGCGGCTCGATTGATAAGGGCGCATCGATGATGCCTAGCATAAGTCTTTTATGCCTAGTACACACCATACAATTGTCTGTAATGCTGGGATTACACCATACAATTTTATGTTGGATTCTTCTGTTAGAATGCATAATTAGATTATTTTCTGTAGAGAATGGTCATGATCTCTGGTGCATTGTCTTCTGGTCATCTCCTGCTGAGTAGAACAATGCCTAATTGCAGTTGGCTGATGGTGTAATGGTTAAGGGCTCTGCCTCTGACACAGGAGACCAGGGTTCGAATCTCGGCTCTGCCTGTTCAGTAAGCCAGCACTAATTCAGTAGGAGACCTTTGGCAAGTCTCCCTTACACTGCTACTGCCAATAGAGCGCGCCCTAGTGGCTGCTGCTCTGCTCTGGCGCTTTGAGTCCGCAAGGAGAAAAGCGCAATATAAATGTTATTTGTCTTGTCTTGTCTTGTCTAATTGCTAGGCAGATAGATGGTAAGATAGATACATTTCCAGCATGTTGAACTTAAGCTGGCCATACACTGGCCCGATTTGCCGCCGATTCGACAGCAGCTCGTGATGATTTGTTGACTTGTACACACTGGTGCGATGCGTTTTTAGAAAAACGCAATCGCAGTGCCTGCTGCGCTTTTTTAAGCGCAGCGCATGAAAAACGCATTAAAAACGCATGCGCTTGCGTTTTTGCCTGCGTTTTTCAGAAGTCAGTATCCCAGAAGACTCTGCAATCTCCTGATTCCTGTTGAAATGTAAACTAGAAAAAAAACAAAGGATTCTTTAGCCAATCAGCAATTACAAGAAAAACGCAAACGCAGGCAAAAGCGCATGCGTTTTTAAAACTACATGCACTTTAAAAACGCATGCGCTTGCGATTTTGCTTGCGTTTTTCAGTGTGTACAGGCCCTAATTACAGAAAATCTAACAGAAAAATCTAACAGAAAATTGTATGGTGTGTACTAGGCTTACTTTCCACAGCTGTGGATTTAGTACAAAAATTCCTGTCCAGACAGGAAGCAAGGAAATATCCTTTCGAAGAGTGATAGAGAGAGAGAGAGAGAGCAACAAATGACATTGTTGTACAGTTGGAAAGACTAAGTATCTCTGACTAGTGTAAATTGCTCTTTCCTGTGGACTATCAGTTTTATACTAAAGCTGTGAGATTCCATGTTTGTTCCCAGAATCAGGAAGTCAGGGAATGTCTCTCTAGAGGAGACTTCGACAGCAATTGAAAACCAAATCTTTTACCTTTTTTCCATGCTATCCAAAACTAAAAATGGTTCCTATAATTGGGCTTTAGCAGGGTCATGTGGCCCTAGAAAGGATTATAGCACCCCAGTTCTAGAATCCAGAGGCTGAGCAGTCAATGAGAAATAATTCAGAAGTTTGTAAAAATAAGAAAATATACAGTACAGTCAAAAAATTAAAATGAACTGAGATCATTGGGGTGGATGTTTTCTATTCTGACTTTATCTTAAAGGAAACTGAAGCAAGAGGGATATGGAGGCTGCCATGTTTCCTTTATAAGCAATACCAGTTGCCTGGCTGTCCTATTGATCCTCTGCCTCTAATACTCTATAGACCCTGAACAAGCATATGCATATAAGGTGTTTTTGACAGTATTGTCATATCTGACAATATCAGCTGTATTCTTGTTTCTGGTGCTATTCAGACACTTCTGCAGCCAAATAGATCAGCAGGGCTGCCAGACAACAGGTATTGTTTAAGAGGAAATAAATATGGCAGTCCCCATATACTTCTCACTTCAGTTGTCCTTTAAATAATAGAGAGTGGTGCCTGGCAAAAAAAAGGGTTGGGCTTTGAATTTAAAATGACTGTGTAGATAGGGGATATTTAGCTTACAGTATTTCCTTTTAAACAATGAATGCCTTCTGGTTGTCCTTATACTGTCTCCGAACAAGTATGCAGATCAGGTATTGTAATTACAGTGTAACCACATTACCTGCGCTTATTTCAGGTGTATGATTAGCGCACTACCAAAGCTGTGGAGATCAGCAGGACTGCCAATGCAACTGGTTTTGTTCGAAAGAGACTGAATATAGCAGCCTTCATATCTGTCTCATTACAGTCACTTTACTTGCTCCATTTTCCCCACACATGAATTTAGATCTGAAATGACAGCCTGTTGCAATCAAAAGGCTTTTACTGATTCACCCATGGGAAAAAAATTGTCTCTGCAGAATTTTTCCGTAGATCACATTTGAATCTATTGGCACAGCAGATTGTTTCAGATGCTAATTTGCATCAGCTTGGGTGCATCGGTTGTCTCCCATATGGACAGGGCAGCACTAAAGTAGAAATGTAGCCTGTGGGTTTCTGTAGTGTGCACTTGGAATGCAAGGTCTCCTCTAAGGGCTCTTTCACACTAAGACGATGCGTTTCATGCGACGTTAAAGTTGCATAACGTGCCCCTAATGCAACGCATGTTAGTATTGAAGTTGGACGTTATATAGAGCCGCGTTATGCGTCTCTTGATGCGTCCGTGATGCGTACTTTTTGACGCATACTATCAAGTGAAAACTGCGCATGCGGCATATAAAAATAAAATAAAATACTGAGCATGTGCAAACATCCGAACGCAGCCACATACGAGTATAACGCACAGCATGCTGCACTTTCATTGAACGTGCAGCGTTATACTCCAACGCAACGTGGACACAGTGAACAGCCCATTGATTTTTCATTGCTGTGGGTTGGGCTGCGTTACAGGCTGCACTAACGTGCGCCTGTAATGTCCCACTGTGAAAGCAGCCTAAATGAACAGAAATCTAAGAATCACATAGTTATGTGCAGCCAACACAAGGTAATGATGGACAATATAACTTTCCCCAAAAGATGTCTTGTAAAGTGCACCTGGAGCCTTGTAAGGAAAAAAAGTTGCAGTATTTACCTTGGTAGACTCTGGATGGTCCTGAGGCTTCCCAGATTCTCTTCCACACCACCTTTCCAGTGAAGGTTCCCTTTAAATGTATTCAACTCCAGCTAGTCAAATAAGTTTCTTCCGAGTGCGACCCGACTGGGCATGTGCGAATAAGGTTCTTGCATGAACCAACCCGTGCACAGCTTTTCTCCTCTGTGCAGAGCGCTATGTTTTACTGGTTATGTGTGTATTTGGGTATGCGCATCCCCAGTCAAACTTATTATGCTGGCTCAAGTTTCGAGGGACCTTTCGCTGCAGTGTTCTCCCCGGGCTCTTTTAGCTGTGTGCTCCACCTAGCTAGTTTTAGTGAGCACCTGGCTGTTATCAGCTCACCTCCTCCTATGCTATAAGCAGAGTTGCACACAGAAACAACTGCCCTGGATTCTCTTATCTCGCCCCACCCGGCTACCTTTTCATGCCACCCAGCTGGAAAAAAAATCTGGGGAGAACACTGCACTGGAACACTGGAGTGTAAGAGGAACATAAAAAAAACTGCTATTACCAAGTCACCATTTTTTTCCCAGTACCATTTTTAAGGGCCCATTCACACCTAGAAACGCAAAACGCCAGCGATTTTTGCCGGCGTTTTGCGCAAGTGATTTTTTCAGTAGAAAAATCACTGAACACTGCGGCGATTTTTCCGCGATCGCGTTTAGCGTTTTTCAAGCACTGAAACGCGAACGGCGGGAAATCGCCTGAAAATGGTGCAGGAGACGCGTTTGCGTATCACGATTTTGGACAATTAGCACAAAACGCTCAAGTAAGAACGTGCCCATAGGGTTTTATTACACTAGCGCTTTTAAAAAGCGCTAGCGTTTGAGCGTTTTGACAAAATCGCGGCAAAACGCTCTAGTGTGAATGGGCCCTAAATGTTGTGCATACACAGTGGGGAAAAATGCAGGGCTGTGGAGTCCTGTCCAAAAATCCCCTGACTCCGACTCCTCAGTTTAGGATTCCAATGACTCCGACTCCTCGACTCCAACTCCTCTAATTTGCATATTACAATTTTGTTGATTAACAGTATGTAATGTGAAATTCGTCTCTTAACGGCCAACGCTTAGAAACTTTACAAGACAACTGAAGTGAGAAGGATATGTAGACTACTATATTTATTCCCTTTAGACTAAAACTAGTCCTTGGTAAGAGTACTTGTAAAAGGTACAGAGCGGAACAAAGAACATCTATCAGGCCCTAGGCAATGTAACTGTGGGTACATGTAAGAATGATGTGCAGGTACTCTGCAGGGGAATGAGGAGATTCTTCCTCTATTACACATTCTTCATGCACAATCTGAACAAGGTTTATGGGTGATAGACAACACCTCTGTGTTCAATGTGCACAACATTCTCAGTGGATTCCCTGCAGCTCTGTGGGGAGAGCATATGTAGAGTATAGTACTACTGTGTAACAAAGTAAACCTGAGACAGATGAAATTAAAGTTTTATACATACCTGGGGCTTCCTCCAGCCCCCTTCAGGCTAATCAGTCCCTCGCTGTCCTCCTCCGCCACCTGGATCTTCTGCTATAAGTCCAGGTTCTTGAGCCAGTCTGGTGTAGTGCGCATGCACACACTCCGCTGCCGGGAGCGTACTACACCTGCGCAGCACTATTGCGTAATTGCAGAACGCTCCTGGCTGTGGAAGCGGCACGTAGCCAGACTGCTCTGACTGGCTGAATTGCCAGGACTCCTAGCAGAAGATCCAGGTGGTGGAGGAGGACAGCGAGAGACTGATTAGCCTGAAGGGGGCTGGAGGAAGCCCCAGGTATGTATAACACTTTTCTTTTCATCCATCTCAGGTACCCTTTAATTTGTAGTCACCAAACCAAATTTTAACATATCAAATTATTTGATTTCATGAGCAAAGAGAGTGCATACATTTGCATAAACCGGCATCAATGCAGAATTATTTCCATCTCATTGACCATCTCTATTAGTGACATGGCTACACATCAGGCTTTATACTTACAGCATAGATGTTATTTCGTATATATATAAGATTTTCCTGTGTACACATCATATATACTATACAGTCACAATCAGATGTGTATATCTGACTTTAAAAATACGTGGACTGCTTTATTGAAGCAGAACAAGTAACTAATTTTGATTGGTTTATTTCATTTTTGTGGACTGAACACAGCTATTACTGTATATATACTGTATATATACATTATTTTTAATGACTATTATCTGAGAAATAGAACATTTTATCGTATTTTCTATTTTAATTACAGTTACATATTCATTAGGAGTCGGAGTCGGTGCATTTTTTTCCGACTCCAGGCACCCAAAATTGCTCCGACTCCACAGCCCTGGAAAAATGTGTACCATGCATCACTCTAGTTATGATTAACCACTCTCCGACCGCCCACTACCTATGAGCGTCGGCAAAGTGGCTCCCCCATGACCGCATGACGCCGATCGGCAGCGGCACTTGGGGGACTAATTAGCTGGGGATCGCGCGCATAGATGTGGGCGCATTCGCCGGCATTAGGCTCCACCCACTGCCGACGTCAACCCCTCAGCCAGTTAGCAGCGCCGATGGGTTTTACCCCCCCCCCACCGATCACCCCCTCAGACCACTGTTTGCACCCAATCACCCCCCTAATCACCCACCAATTACCCCCTGTCACTCCCTGGGGACACTTTGAGTCCCCAGGGAGAAAAGCGCTATATAAATATTATTGTTATTGTTGTTATCTGTCAACGCTATATTTTAGATTGGGTCCTAAACTGCCCCCTGGGGGCTCCTGATCACACCCTCAGATCCTCCCCACACCCCCCCCCCCTGTGTACTGTATACATCTATTCTCCCCTGTAATCACCGACTGATCACCTGTCAATCACCCCTTCACCACCTGTCACTGCCACTTATCAGATCAGACCCTAACCTGCCCCTTGCGGGCAACTGATCACCCGCCCACACTCTCAGATCGCCCGCAGACCCGCCCTCAGATCACCTCCCAAGTGCATTGTTTACATCTGTTCTCCCCTCTAACCACCCACTGATCACCCATCAATCACCCCGTCGCTGCTACCCATCAGATCAGACCCTAATCTGTCCCTTGCGGGCACCCAATTACCCGCCCACACCCTCAGATCGCCCTCAGACACCCCCCCCCCCCCCCCGATCACCTCGCCAGTGCATTGCATCACACCCTGATCACCTATCAATCACCCCGTCACCACCTGTCACTGCTAACCATCAGATCAGACCCTAATTTGCCCCTTGCGAGCACCCAAACACCCGCCCACACTCTCAGATCGCAATCAGACAGGTGGTGACGGGGTGATTGATGGGTGATCAGTGGGTGATTAGAGGGGAGAACAGATGTAAATGATGCACTGAGGAGGTGTTCAGGGGGATCACCTCCCCAGTGCATTATTTACATCTTTTCTCCCCTCTAATCACCCATCAATCACCCCCGTCACCACCTGTCACTGCTACCCATCATACGCATCAGATCAGACCCTCATCTGCCCCTTGCGGGCACCCAATGACCTGCCCACACCCTCAGATCGCCCTCAGACCCCCTTCCGATCACCTCCCCGGTGCATTGCTTGCATCTATTCCCCCCTCTATTCACACCCAGAGACATCCGTCAATCACCTTCTGTCACCACTTGTCACCCCCTAGCACACCTACCTATCAGATCAGGCCCTAATTTGCCCCGTGTGGGCTCCTGATCACTCGGCCAAACCCTCAGATCCCCCTCAGAGCCCCTTCCCATCACCTCCCCAGTGCATTGATTGCATCTATTCTCCCCTCTAATCAGCCCCTGAGACACCCATCAATCACCCCCTGTCACCACCTGTCACTGCTACCCATCAGATCAGACCCTAATCTGCTCCTTGTGGGCACCCAATCACCCGCCCACACCCTCAGATCGCCCTCAGTCCCCCCCTGATCACCTCCACAGTGCATTGATTGCATCTATTCTCCCATCTAATCACACCCTGAGACACCCATCAATCACCTCCTGTCACCCCCTTGCACACATACCCATCAGATCAGGCCCTAATTTGCCCTGTGTGGGCTCCTGATCTCGGCCAAACCCTCAGATCCCCCTCAGACCTTCTTCACATCACCTCCCCAGTGCATTGATTGCATCTATTCCCCTCTCTAATCACCCCCTGAGACACCCATCAATCACCTCCTGTCACCCCCTAGTACTCCTATCCATCAGATCAGGCCCTAATCTGCCCCCCTGCAGGCTTCTGATCACCCGGCCAAAACCTCACCCGCCCCACCGCAGTGACAACATATTTTTTTTCCTGATCACTGCAAGAAACACTGCACAATAACTGTGGGGCTGTAAAGATCAGTTTTGATTTTTTTTTTAATCAAAACTCAGTGACCACAGCTTTCTACTTCACAAGTACTCCTTTTTGCTAGGTAGGTGCTCTTTTTCTTTTCCTGGGTAGTCTCAGAGGAATACCCCCTAAATTTAGCAGTCCACCATGGCAAAAAAAGGTATTCCGCTGAAGAGGCCGCCGAGATTCTAGCCCAGTGGGGTGAGTGCGATTGGGAAGCCTCATCCGGGTCAGAATACGAACCGGTGAACAGCAGTGGCTCTCTGACAGATAGCAATGACGAGGTTGAGGTTCTGGCTAGAGCCAGGCATACCACACCTCGTCACTGGACCACAGGATCAGACTCAAGGGCAGCAGAGTGGTGCTAGCGCTGATCCGAGTTTTCTTGGTGAGGCATGCACCAGCAGCGTAGCATCTCCTGGACCTAGCACCAGTACTACCGTAGACCCTGGTGAAGTGGTGAGCACCAGCATGGTAGTAGAAACTGGTTCGGTGGCACGTGCATTAAGACCCGAGTCGCAGCCACCAGCAAAACGGGCCCGTACTACCTATTCTCTTCCAGAGACTCTCGCCGCACCCGTACTGCCCCCTTTCACCACCCAGTCTGGAGTCCAGGTGGAGACAGATAATCTAGGATTGACCCTAGACTTTTTTCATCTGTTCTGCACCGTGGATCTCTACGACTTAATTGTGGCTGAGACCAACCGTTATGCCACACAATACGCAACCGCCAATCCGAGAAGCTGCCATGCCCAGCCTTTTCGGTGGAAACCACTCCAAGTTTCCAAACTTAACATTTTTTTGGGCCTTCTCCTTAACATGGGTCTAGTCAAAAAGAATGTATTGCGGTCTTATTGGTCTATGCACCCAATACATCACATGTATGCCATGCTGCCATGTCCAGGTCACGATTTGAGAACATCCTGCGCTTCCTGCACTACAGTCACTGTCATCTAAGAGGCCACCTGCTTATGACCGGTTCCACAAAATTGGGCCCCTCCTAGACCACCTGTCATCAAAATTTGCAGATGCTTATACCCCTGAACAGTCATTTTGAGACATTTGGTTTCCAGACTACTTCTTACGGTTTTGGGCCCCTAAAATGCCAGGGCAGTATAGGCACCCCACAAGTGACCCCATTTTAGAAAGAAGACACTCCAACGTATTCCGTTAGGTGTATGATGAGTTCATAGAAGATTTTATTTTTTGTCACAAGTTGGTGGAAAATGGCACTTTGTGAAAAAAAAACAATAAAAATCAATTTCCGCTAACTTGTGACAAAAAATAAAATCTTCTATGAACTCACTATACTCCTAATGGAATAACTTGGCGTGTCGTCTTTCTAAAATGGGGTCACTTGTGGGGTTCCTATACTGCCCTGGCATTTTAGGGGCCCTTAAACCATGAGGAGTAGTCTGGAAATCAAATGCCTCAAAATGACCTGTGAGATCCTCATAGGACTTTGGGCCCCTTAGCGCACCCAGGCTGCAAAAAAGTGTCACACAGAGAAATATCTCTGTAAATGGACAATTGTGTGTAAAAATAAATAAATAAATACATTCTCATTTACAGAGATATTTCTCCCACCCAGCATGGGTATGTGTAAAAATACACCCCAAAACACATTATACTATTTCTCCTGAGTACGGCGATACCACGTGTGACAATTTTTTGCAGCCTAACTGCGCTAAGGGGCCCAAAGTCCTATGAGCACCTTTAGGCTTTACAGGGGTGCTTACAATTTAGTACCCCCCAAAATGCCAGGACAGTAAACACACCCCACAAATGATCCCAGTTTGGAAAGTAGACACCCCAAAGTATTTAGAGAGGGGCATGGTGAGTCCGTGGCAGATTTCATTTTTTTTGTCACAAGTTAGCAGAAATGGAAACTTTTAAAAAGTGTCATTTTCCTCTAACTTGTGACAAAAAATCAAATCTTCTATGAACTCACCATGCCTCTCAGTGAATACTTTGGGATGTCTTCTTTCCAAAATGCGGTCATTTGGGGGGTATTTATACTATCCTGGAATTCTAGCACTTCATGAAACATGACAGGTGCTCAGAAAAGTCAGAGATGCTGGAAAATGGAAAAATTCACTTTTTGAACCATAGTTTGTAAACGCTATAACTTTTACACAAACAAAAAAAATCCAATAAGTGTCTATTTATTGATCATACATGTAGCACGATAAATTTAGACAAAAATGTATATATAAATTTTACTTTATTTGAAAAAGGTCAGCACAGAAAGTTAAAAAAATAATTTTGTTTACAAAATTCATGTCTTTTTTGATGAATATAATAAAACTAAAAATCACAGCAGCAATCAAATAGCACCAAAAGAAAGCTGTATTAGTGACAAGAAAAGGAGGTAAAATTCATTTAGATAGTACGTTGTATGACCGAGCAATAAACTGTTAAAGCTGCAGTTGTCTGAATGGAAAAAAAGTGTCTGGTCCTTAACAATAACAACAATAACAATAATATTTATATAGCGCTTTTCTCCCTGGGGACTCAAAGCGCTGCGACCCTGCATTATGCAGTCTCAAAGGCTCGGGAAAAGAGGTGAGTTTTTAGCCTTTTTTTAAAGCTGTCCAGAGAAGTAGCCTCTCGTACTGATTGTGGAAGTGAGTTCCATAGAGTAGGGGCTGCGTAGGAAAAGGCCCGAGCACCAAATGTTAAGTGTATCCTGGGAATAACCAGCTTCATCTTGTTGGCAGAGCGGAGGGTCGGTGAAGGGGCATAAAGTTCCAATAGATCCGCTATGTATTTGGGTCCCATGTGGTGTAGAGCCTTGAATGTCAGCAGGCAGATCTTAAAATTGATTCTCCATTTTACTGGCAACCAGTGAAGAGTTTGCAGTACTGGGGTGATGTGTGAGCTGCGGGGGGCATTGGCTAGGAGTCTGGCTGCAGCATTCTGTACTAGCTGTAAGGGGCGCAGAGCCTTATCTGTAGATCCGATGAACAGGGCGTTGCAGTAGTCTAGGCGGGAGGATACAAATGCATGAACCAGGGCAGGTAGGTCTTCAGCTGGGATAAGGTGTTTGATTTTCGCTATATTTCTTAGATGGAAGAAGGAAGACTTGACGACAGCTGATACCTGCTGTCTGAGTTTTAGATTTCCATCCAGGATCACCCCAAGGTTTCGCACAGAGTCTTTATACTGTACAGTATCTCCCCCAATTGCTAGTTTGAGGTGGTGAGCGTTTTGAACTTTATCCATCATGTGTGGACCACCTACCACCAACACCTCTGTTTTGTCAGAGTTCAGCCTCAGCCAGCTGGTGTTCATCCAATTTTGTAAATCCACTAGACACGCATTTATGGATGCTGATGGGTCTTGGGTGCCAGGCTTGAAGGATAGATACAGTTGTGTGTCATCTGCATAACAATGGTATCCTAGGCCATAGTTCTGGATTATTTTGCCCAGTGGGAGCATGTAGGCTGCAAAGAGTAATGGTGATAGTACAGAACCCTGTGGAACTCCATAGGCAAGTGGCACTGGATTAGAGTAGTGTGTGCCCAGACATACTTGCTGTGTCCTGCCAGATAGGAAGGTCTGAAACCATCTAAGAACAGTACCCCTTAGGCCACAGTAATTCTTCAGTCGCTGGATAAGAATTTCATGATCCACAGTATCAAATGCTGCTGACAAGTCAAGAAGAATCAGAACTGAGCAATCACCCTTGTCCCTTGCAGTAAGTAGATCATTCATTACTCGGACTAATGCTGTTTCAGTGCTGTGCCTTTTCCTGAATCCTGACTGAAAAGTATCAAAGATGTTGTTATCTGTAAGCCTGGCTTCTAGCTGGTTGGCGACTGCTTTCTCGATAACTTTTGATAGGAATGGTAAGTTCGCCACAGGTCTGTAGTTGGTTACAGAATCAGGATCTAGTGATGGTTTCTTCAGGAGGGATTTTATGATTGCTTTCTTTAGTTCTTCTGGGAAAAGAGGCGCTCATACCTGGACATAACCTGCTAATGTTTTTCTCCGTTTTGATTGCCTGATGATGCGGGAGCTTTACCCGTGAAACTCGTTGCATTACCTGGAGAATCCCCAATAAATTATACTGTTGTCTGTCAACGGCTCATTGGCTGGTCTTTGCTTAAGGGAGGTGAATCCACCCAAATCCCCCCCTTTTTTTAACACTTTTTAAAAATTAATTATTTTACACTGTTTGGCGCCTCTGCTGTTTGACGATTACATTGATTAAGTCCACCCTGGGTGGAGCGGTGTATCCCCAACTTTTTCCTGTCTACAGAGAGCGACATTTTAATACCTGAGTGGGGTCAGGCTATAATTCTCCCCACCTGCGTTTCAGTGGTTGCCTGTGTGGTAACCCAATTTTGTGAGTATATTTATTATCGATTACCTCTATTTCCAATTCTCCTGACATACTACACCATATCGGGCTCTCGGTCTCTTTCGTGTTCTTTGTAAGCTTAAGGGGTTTTAAGGCTGCAGTCCTTAACCCCCTTGCCGTTACAATTCTGGCGGCAAGGGGGCAGCGCAGCACTTTTAATTTTTTTTTTTTTTTTTTTTAAATCATGTAGCAAGCCCAGGGCTCGCTACATGATAGCCGCTGACAAGCGGCATCCCCCTATCCACTCTGATCGCCCTATCCACTCTGATCAGAGTAAGCAGGAAATCCCGTTCAGAACGGGATTTCCTGCTGGGCTTCCCCGGTCACTTCCCCGGGACGTCAGAGGGAATCCCGATCCACCCCTCAGCGCTGCCTGGCACTGATTGGCCAGGCTGCGCAAGGGGTCCGGAGGGGGGGCGTGCGGCGGGTAGCGGCGAATCTGGGGCGGCGAGCGGAAACTGCACGCAGCTAGCAAAGTGCTAGCTGAGTGCAGTAGAAATTTTTTTTTTAAAATCGGCCCAGCGGGGCCTGAGAAATCCTCCTACGCAGGTTACCCCGAGCTGAACTCGGGATAACCGGCAAGGAGGTTAAAGGATACCCGAACTGAAATGTGACATAATGAGATAGACGTGTGTATGTACAGTGCCTAGCACACAAATAACTATGCTGTGTTCCTTTTTTTTATTTCCCTGCCTGAAAGAGTTAAATATAAGGTATGCAAGTGGCTGACTCAGTCCTGACTCAGACAGGAAGTGACTACAGTGTGACCCTCACTGATAAGAAATTACAACTATAAAACACTTTCCTAGCAGAAAATGGCTCCTCAAAGCAAGAAACAGTTAAAAAAGGGGAATTTCTTATCAGTGAGGGTCACACTGTAGTCACTTCCTGTCTGAGTCAGGACTGAGTCAACCACTTACATACCTGATATTTAACTCCAGTGTTCTCCCCAGAATTTTTTTCCAGCTGGGTGGCATGAAATAGTAGCCGGGTGGCATGAAAAAGCAGCCGGGTGGGGCGAGATGAAAATGCAGGGCAACTCTGCTTACAGCATAGAAGGAGGTGAGGAGGTGAGCCGATGACAGCCGGGTGGTCACCAAAACTAGCCAGGTGGAGCACCCGGCTAAAAGAGCCGGGGGAGAACACTGAACTTTTTCAGGCAGTGAAAGAAAGAAAGGAACACAGCATAGTTATTTGTGTGCTAGGCACTGTACATACACATGTCTATCTCATTATGTCACATTTCAGTTCGGGTATCCTTTAAAGAGGAACTCCAGTGAAAATAATGTAGTAAAAAAAAGTGCTTCATTTTTTCCATAATTATGTATAAATGATTTAGTCAGTGTTTGCTCATTGTAAAATCTTTCCTCTCCCCGATTTACATTCTGACATTTATTACATGGTGACATTTTTACTGTGGTCAGGTTTTGTAGCTGCTCCTAGCTGTTTTGGCTGTTAGAGACAGCTGTAAACAGCTATTTCCTGTCTGTGAACCTTCTTACATTGTAACAAACTGCCAAAAGTACCTCGGTCACAGAGCTTCTTGTGGGAGGGGTTTCAGCACAAAATCAGTCATACAGCGCCCCCTGATGGTCTGTTGGTGAAAAGCATTATATTTCTCATGTAAAAGGGGGTATCAGCTACTGATTGGGATAAAGTTCAATTCTAGGTTTAAAAGATATCCGAGGTGAAAATAAGCTGATGAGAAAAACAATTGTATCTATCCTCCTCCTTCTAAAAATATATATATATGGTACTTATCCGTTAGCCGGGCACATCCGGCAGGTGGCGCTAATTACTATTCCCCCTCCCGGCCGACATGGATAGTAGGGAAAGATGTAACTCTGGAGTTTTTTCACCACCTGCCGGATGCGCCTGGCTAACGGATAAGTACTATATATATAATAATAATAATAAATAATAATTTTTATTTTTAGATATCCCACAGTTTTATTTTATATTAAAATCTAGTTTTTAAGTTTTTACTGTTTTATTGTCTCTGCTCAGTGATACCTTCACTGAAGTATGCTAGAGCTCAAATCTATGCATTATTGACCCTTTTTATTTCTTTCCTGCTCTCAGAAGCAATTTACCGACAGGAAAGTATTTTATGGCTGTAATTACTAATCATTGATGGTTATGCTATAGTCCAGTGTTTCTCAAACCTTTCCTCTTGACTTCAACGGTGCATATGCACCTCACCTATGCACAGGTGGGGTAATTAGTGTCTTAACTACATGGAATCCACCTAGCTGAGACACTAATTACCCCACCTATGCATAGGTGAGGTTACCTGCAAAACATACACCATTGGGAAATCAAAAGGGCATGTTTGAGAAACACTGCTATAGTCTGACCTGGGCAGAAACTGTCACTTGCATACCTGATTTTTAACTCTTTCAGGCAGAGGGGAAAAAAAAAGGACAAAATGCAGTATAGTCATTTGTGTGCTTGGCACTGTACATACCCATGTCTATCTAAATCACGTCACGTATCACCTTGGGTATCCTTTAACAAAATGCACATGAACTTCCAAGGCACAAAAGGGAGAGAGCCCTGCCCTTGCGAGCTTGCAATCTAAAGTAATAGGGCTTTAATGTGTTGTTCATTAGATTGTGATCCTTTTTAGGGACAGTGAGTGATGTGAATTATTCTAAGCTTGTAAAGTACTGCATATCTTGTTGGTGCTAGATAAATTCTTTGAAATAAATACTGTTAAAAAGGGAACTGTTTTATAAATACTTAGTTGCTGAGAAATTGGATGTCTTGAGAAAATAAATTGAAAATGTATTAAACACTATAAAATTCCCCTTCCTGGATATATATCATTTTGAATTTCAATGATTTGTGCCGTGCTAAATATTGACAAACAGACGTCCATGGACTGCACATGGTTCGGAGAAGCAGTTTACTGAACCACTAGTTACTACTTTTGCCCTTGGTCACTAGATGTTATAGCATTGTAATATTTCCCTTACTATCTGAAAACAGTCACCTGTCCTAAGTAATGAGTTGATGTAATGAGACATAGCCTGTCTACCATGTCACACTGCCTTCCCTAGCTCTAATGAGGTATCCACTCCAGTTGCAGAACATGATTAATAAGATCCCCAGAAATAGCAGTAAATCAGATTAGTATAAAAGATGGCTTCCAGCGTAAGACCTCTGTGATTGATCACGTTGTAGGCTTACCCAGTGAATATGCTTCACAAGCTATGCATGTCACACTAACGTTTGCATAGTTTGTAGTGCTTCTAATTTGTCAATTAGTCCCAGAAATGCTAATCCACCAATACTTATAAAAAATAAAGGAGAGCGATAAAGGAAAGACATTTATTTGTTACATAATAGGATGTAAATGCTTGTCACTGAGTATTGTAGATGCTGAATATTATGTGCTTGTGCTTCACTTTCAGATGCAGAGACTTTTCTGTCTGCAATGCTTCAGTATGAGAATGTGAGCGTCAGAGCAAGAGAACTCGGAGAGGAAATACTTAATGGTTTTAGCCTGGTTCGAAAAAGGTATGATTGCCTGCAAGAGCTGTGGTTGTGTGTCACACATTTCTTCCAACAAAGAGCTTATACACACACGTGTCATGCATTCTTACTGCTTCTCTAACATGCATTTACTGTCCTGTGCCATTACCTGCAATTGTTTCATGTAGCTCTCCAGCCTATTGCTTATGTGGTTTGTGAACACAGGTAACAGGAAAATGCTTCAAGCATGTAAAATAGAAGATGAAACCTCTAAAGTTATACTACAAAACATAAGGCCCCTTTCACACTTTAAACATGATGTTGGGAAGGAATTATCCTTCAACCACACCACAACATTTCCAAAAGGTCGCACTGTTACATTGAGGCCTCACTGCCCCTGTGAACACACATGAAGGAAGGGTATCCCTTATGTTATCCCGACAGCAATCAATGTGATAGCCCCATAGGATTATCCTGGCTTCTGTGGTGCAATGTGACGATTTTGTGCTATGCAACGGCGGAAATGTGAAAGGATCCTCAATGTTTTGCCAGTCTGTAGGAAGATACACATGTATTACTAGCAAAACATGATCTGGTGGAGCAATCAACTATAGACTCAATTCACAAAGCCTTACCACATTCAGTAAAAATTACCCACTAGTGAGGTAATTTCACAAAGTTTGGAGCACGTGGTAAAGCAAGTCAGATGTTCAGTATTTTACCTCCTGCCTGGAGCTGTCGGTAACTAACAGCCATTCATTAAGGTGATAAAAGGGAGGAAACAGAACAGAGAATAGGTGAAAACTAATTAAGCTAATCAGGAAAATAAGAAAGTTTAACAAAAAAAAACTAGTTAAGTCCATAAATATTTGGACAGAGACAACTTTTTGTCTAATTTTGATTCTGTATATACCACAATGAATTTCACATGACATAACTTAATTTAAGCGCAGACTTTGTTTTAACTCAGTGGGGTGAAAAAAAAATTGCATAAAAATGTGAGATAACTAAAGGAGACCCCAGATGCTGCGGCGACGACGTCCGTTTGGTCTGGTTTGGACCTGCTTTTTGCAGGTCTAAGCTAACGCTCAAGGCATGCAAAGGGTAACTGGAGACCGTGTTAAGAACTCGCTGAGCGATTATATCGCCGAAGCAAGTTCTTTTACGCCTGGGGGGGTCTAAAGTTTAATAACATTAGGCGATGCCCCCATCGCCTAAGTTAAGAACTCGCCAGTGCTTTGCGCTGGCGAGTTCAGCAATAGGATATGGCCCTATGTCTCTGAACACCTCAGGATTCATTCAGCTGCTTCTGTCCTGTGTCACATCATCAATAAACACTAGTGTTCCAGTGACACTGGCAGCCATGCACACACAAGCAATCACACTGCCTTCACCGTGCTTTACAGATTATCATACCCCCAGAAGATCTGCCAACCTTAGTCCACGCCTTCATCACATCCCGACTGGACTACTGCAATGCTCTCTACACTGGCCTTCCAAAAAAGGTCTTGTACCGACTACAGCTGATACAGAATACTGCTGCCAGACTGCTAACCAACCAACCCCGTCACTGCCACATAACGCCAGTCCTGCACTCCCTTCACTGGCTACCTATAGAATGGAGGGTCCTATTCAAGATCGGCCTACTGACATTTAAATCCCTGAATAATTTAGGCCCTGGATACATGAAAGATATGTTGCAGCTGCGTAGCAATCCCCGCATTCTCAGATCAACAGGTTCTAATAATCTAGTCATACCCAGAGTCCACTTGGAAACTTTTGATCCCAGAGCCTTCTGTCATGCTGCCCCTACGTTTTGGAACTCCTTACCTCAACAGATCAGGACAGCTCCATCCCTGGACGTGTTTAAATCCAGACTGAAAACCCACCTGTTCAGTTTGGCATTTGCAGAAATATAACTTTTGTTGTGTGAATACTTCATCCTACTAATTACTGAATCTGAGAGAGCCTAAGCGCTTTGAGTCCTATGGGAGAAAAGCGCTATAGAAATGTTATTGTATTGTATTGTATTATGTGGTATGCTTTGGATAATGAGCTGTTCCACACCTTCTCCATACCTTTTTCTTGCCATCATTCTGTAGAGCTTGATTTGTCCAAAGAATGTTTTTCCAGAACTGTGCTGAATTTTTAGATGTTCTTTAGCAAAGTCCAATCTAGCCTTTCTATTCTTGAGGCTTGTGAGTGGCTTGCACCTTGCAGTGCACCCGCTGTGTTGACTTTCATGCAGTCTTCTCTTTATGGTACACTTGGATATTGCTACTCCTACCCCCTGGAGTGGGTTGTTCACTTTGTTGGCTATTGTAAAGGGGTTTCTTTTCACAATGGAAATGTTTCTTCAATCCTTCACCACTTTTGTCTTCCATGGATGTCCAGGTCTTTTTGCATTGCTGAGTTCACCAGTGCTTGCTTTCTCTTTCTCAGGATGTACCAAACTATAGATTTTGCCACTTGTAGTTTTGTAGCAATTTCTCAGACTAGGCGTTCTTGCGTGTCACACACTATACTAATAATTCCTTTTAATTATTCCTTTAATTCCTTTTTTTTTTATTGTATAGCGCTTTTCTCGGACTCAAAGCTCCTGCGAGGCAGCCGCTAGAGCGCACCCAGTAGGCAGTAGCAGTGTTAGGGAGACTTGCCCAAAAAACTCCTTACTGAATAGGTGCAGCTTACTGAACAGGTAGAGCCGAGATTTGAACCCAGCTCGCCTTTGTCAGAGGCAGAGCCCTTAACCAGTACACTATCCAGCCATCATACGCGCTGCCGAAATGCGCACGGCAGCGCGTGTAGTCTGAACAAGGCCTAAGGGCTTTATTCCATGAGCAATTGAACTGTGTGCTCAGCAAGCAGTTACCAGGTAGCAGTGAGCAGTTACCAGGCAGCAGTAAGGTAGCAGCAAGCATGTGTGAGAGTTTGAGAGGCATTTCACTGCCTGTAGAAAAGAGGCATAAGGATGACGTATTTCACCTGCACGGTGAGCTGTTTTGACCGCATGTTTTCTGTTTACAGCAAAATCTTTTACATGCAAGCACCACACCACACCACAAATCAACTCCAGGCCCTTATTGGCTTAATTGATAAGGGCATTACAATGGACTTGCCCACATCTGCCCATGAAATAGCCCTTGAGTCAATTTTCCAATTACTTTCGAGCCCCTGAAATGAAAGGATTGAGTGAAAAAATTTTAGTTTTAGTTTTTATTGTTACAAAAATGCTATAGTTGCCTCAAATTTTTATGCAATGGATTTATTCACCCACTGGACTAAAGCCGAAAGTCTGCACCTGAGTTGTTTTATTTAAAATTAATTGGGGTATTGGATAGAACTAAATGAGAAAAAAGTTGTCTCAGTCCAAATATTTATGAACCTACGCGTACACAACGATACCACGCTCACCACACACTTAGAGTCAATTCCTATTCGGGTTGCTGCTTGCTGTCTAAAAAGGAAGACAAAAATCCCCTCACACAGTAATAACGAATACACAGCTGCGCATCCGGTTTAGGTGTCCTACTGCAACCTACTGTTATTCCATGTGCCTGGGAGAAGGGAAAAGCACAAACATAGCGAGCTATCTCCAGGACAGTACACCCTTTTTGTGTAAACACACACACTGTGCGGAGTTGCTGCCACCAATGTAGGGGAGGGGACACTCACTCCCCCCTTAGTTCCCTGCTCACCGTCAGGCTTCTTGATCTAAAGCGTATCACAATAATATCCAGCATCTACAAGCATAAAAACAGAAGGGCGCTTCCCATAGTGTAAAACTGCTTTTTAATATGGCCAACTCAGCCCCAATAAAACAAAGCGTACCAGATAGATAAAAAAGTTAGGCATATCTCACATATCCATCAGCCGGCGTTTCAGGTCTCTGCCCGTCACCGCTCCCAAGCCGTCCGGATTAGTTCCTGAATCAGGTAGCGTGTGCGTCAATTAGCTCCGCCCTACGCGTTTCGTCACTAGGGGCGTGACTCATCAGGGGCTCTGACGCACACACTCAAATGCCTGCTGGATATTATTGTGATACGCTTTAGATCAAGAAGCCTGACGGTGAGCAGGGAACTAAGGGGGGAGTGAGTGTCCCCTCCCATACATTGGTGGCAGCAACTCCGCACAGTGTGTGTCCTGGAGATAGCTCGCTATGTTTGTGCTTTTCCCTTCTCCCAGGCACATGGAATAACAGGAGGTTGCAGTAGGACCCCTAAACCGGATGCACAGCTGTGTATTCGTTATTTATGAACCTAACTGTATTTCCATAGTTTTACATCTAGTTTTTGAGTAAATTATTAAACTATTACTCCATGTATTAAAATAGTGAATTTGGAAAACAGTCTAAAATACTGAATGCCATATTTTACTGAAAAAAACAAAACAAAAGTTTGCCTTCTTAAAACAAAAGGTATTTGCAATAATTCAGGTTGGAGTGAGCATATAGTATCATATGCTCACTCCAACCTTCAAGGCACAGCAAAGAATGTATTTTACTGACCCTTTATTTTTTTTAACTGAATGTGTCTAACAGCCCTTTCACATGGGCAGCTGAACTGCGCGCTCAGTGAACAGTTACCAGGCAGCAGCAAGCAGTTGTGAGAGTTCGCCAGTCTTTTCACTGCCTATCAACAGCTTGTGTGAAAGGGCCCTAAGTGAGTTGAAGCCTTTAAATTACGAAGGCTCATTTTAAACCAGCTGCCACATCTGCCCTGCCTCCCTCCATTGCCTGCTGCCATATGTCACTCATGTTTTCACTGCAGTTGGTCTCCGCATGTGTACAGCTGATGCAATACAGCAGCTTAATAGGTGCTACCAATGGTTTGTGCTTGGAGGATTGTTTGGGTATCCTCCTCTGTCCATTAATTTGGATCGATGGGTAGACTTAGAAAGCAGTTCAGTCTTGGGCAGTTGCAGTGGGGCTTTAGTGAGTACACATGATTGTGAATGTGAGTACACCTTTTAATTTACCCCCTCCATTAAACCTCCCCCCCTCCCCCTTTCCAACAGTGCCCCCTTTCCCAATGTTTAAAGCCATGTTTGTGGGTTATGGCTCATGGGGAAGAGCCTTTGGCTGCTCAGTGGTGGGTCTTCCTTCCTTGCCACCCTGTTTGCATGGCTGGCTAAAGGGTTGAGGAGTATCTGAAGGGGAAGATACACTTTTATTTTCCCCTTCACTGCTTAGATCCTGTGGCATGCAGTGTAAAAAAGTGTCTGCCAGGCATTGCAGCAGCACATTTTATAACAGACAAAATGAGGAGTCTGCAGCACAACGACTAGGGAAACATGCATGGCCAGATGTAGGAAACAATAGTTCTCTGCACATGGGCAAAATGGTATTGTGGCTGAACTCAGATAAAACTTGCAGTTTGCTATCCTTAACCGCTAAACGACCACTCCATGCCGATTGGCGTGAGTGGAGTGGCAGCCCCAGGACCACTCCACGCCAATTGATGCCAATTCAGATTGCAGGGGATTGCACGTGCCGATGCGCGCATCCCCACTTGAATGACGGAGCTGCGCTCTGTCATCAGCCTCCCAGCGGCTGAACACAGTGAAGTATTTGTGAGCTGTGTTAGGAGTGAAGGATGATTTTAAAGCAGACCAAGAGAACTGGGTTAAAAAATACAATGTCCCTGGCACTAATGGTAATGTGAACCATAATATACTGTAGAGTATTTAACCATTTCAGCCGCCCAGACGTGAAGCTCACGTCCGGGCGGCTGCTGTGATGCACGCCTGCGCTATGGCGCGCTCCCGGGCGTGTCCCCCGGTAGCCCTGGGATCAGTGAAAGGAAACATGGTTCCCGATCACCGATCCCTGTTCCCCGCAGAAAAACCGAAGAGCTCACCCGTGAGGCTTCAGTTCTTCTGCCCGGAAGAATTTCCGCATCCCCCTTGTACTTCCGCTTAGCGAGAAGTACAAGGAGGGAAAACAAAAATGAAGGTGACCATCTTGTGGCCAAATAGTAAAACTACATTTACACTTTTTTTTTTTTCAATACAATTTACACATATAGCAACATTAAAAATTGACTATTTATGTCCCACACCAAAATATTCCCCAAATAAAATTGGTAGCATGGATTATTTTAAAGCTATAATGGCCAAAAACTGAAAAATAATGATTTTTTTCCATTTTTTTCTTTTTAATCCTGTAAAAATGCATTTACAGTAAAGTGGCTCTTAGCAAAATGTACCACCCACAGAAAGCCTAATTAGTGGCGGAAAAAACATGATATAGATCAATAGATCAATAAATTGTGATAAGTAGTGATAAAGTTATTAGCAAATGAATGGGAGGTGAAAATTGCTCCGATGCATAAGGTGAAAAATCCCCGTGGGCTGAAATGGTTAAAGTAAAAAAACGTGTTTATCGATAGTTGTCCTTCAAAGAATACATGAAATAAAGTAAATATGGAAACTGACATTTATTTCCTTTTAAACAATTCACATTGCCTGGCATTGCTGATCCTCTAACTAGCCATAGACCCTGAACAAGCATACAGATCAGGTGCTCTGACTGAAGTCTGACCAGATTAGCTGCATGCGTGTTTCAGGTGTGTTATTCATACACTACTGCAACTAAAAGCAGGACTGCCAGGCAACTGGTATTGTTTAAAAGAAAATATATAATTTACACAACATTGTAAAAGGTTTAAAGTGAACCCTAGGTGAAAATTAAACTGATGAGATAAAAAATTGTATTTATCATCCTACTCTTAAAAATGACTTTATAAGTATCCTAGAGTTTTCTTTCATATTTAAACATTTGCAAAGTAGCTTGAATGTTTTACTGTCTCTAATCAGTGGCAGCCTATTAAGTGCCCCAGACTTAAAATACATGAACTATTGACCCTCTTATCTCTCCTGAGCTCAGCAGTTGTATTTTGCCAGAAAAACTCTTATGGCTGTAATTTGCTTATCAGTGATGCTTACTATATTCCTGAGAAGGTACTGACAAGATAGAAGCTGTCCCTTCCATGTCTAAAAATTAACACTTTCAGGCAGCAAAATAAAACAAGTAAAACAGCCTGGTTATGAATGTTGTTTTGTACTGTACATACACATGTTTATCTCATCATGTCACATGTCACCTCGAATACACTTTTTAAACAGACAGAATATTATTTGAATGGCTTGTTTAGCAAGGTCCTCATACACACTACATATATTTTACTAATGTCATCCAATAATTGTTCTGTCCAACCTAGTATGTGTGATCAGCGTAACAAATGCCGATGTGTGTGTGTGTGAGCCCAAATCCGCGCAGAAAGAACAGTCAACCCGTAAAGATGCAATCCAAAAATGTATTGCTGGACATTGACCTCATCCATTTCCCCAACAAGATAATGAATGCCCTAGCTTAGTACTGATGTACTAGCTGACACAACATGGCCTCTAGGCAGTTCATAAATAAAACAGAGGTATTTTGCATTAGTTAATTAACCCTGGCTTGTGCTCATTTTGTAGTCCGCCCTTCATTTGGAATCTAACGAATATTAACTCTGGCCTGAAACACAAAAGTAATTGCTGTGTGTTAGTGTGTGACATGGAAGACAACTTTTAAAGACTGAAATTTTAAGAAAAAAATTGTGGTCCATGATTTAATTCCTTTCCTAAGTCAGTGAAGGTTTTTGTAGTTCTCACTCATCTCCATGGTATCTAAAACAATAAAAGATTTTGACAGGCGTAATTTAGTTACTTTATAACTGAAACTAGTAGATGGAACAATAAGTAGTGTTGCCATGTTTGCTGATGATACAAAGTTATTTTGATATTACCAACACTAAGCAGGATAGTAACATACTACAGAAGGGTTTTGGCAGGATGTCTTTATGGGCAGTTAAATAGGAAACTGGAAATTAAGTTTAATATTGATAAATGTAAAGTCATGCTTCTTGTCCTTACCAGTGGTATTCTGCCATGAAACTAAATGGGATGCAGCTGTTAACATCAGTTTAAGGAATACTGGTTAAAAGCAAGTTAAGCAACCATTTTCAATGCCAAGCAGCAGTAGCTAAAGCATATAAACTTGTGAGACCAATAGAACAGGAAACAGAAACATGAAATGCTAGTACAGGTAGTCCCTGACTTACGAACGAACGACCCGCCGATACGAACGGCATGGATTCTCTGTTTCCATGGGAACAAGTAAAAAAAATTTCAATTTGGACTGGTAGTTTTTGAGAAAATCCATTTTAAAAAAAATTAAAGAAAAAATGGCTTTTAAACTTGTATAAACAGGTACAAAGGCAGAGGTGACACAGAGGGGGACACTTGAGGTACAGGGGACAGAGATGGCACAATGTTCCAACTTAAGAACAGATTCAGGTTAAGAACGAACCTACAGTCCCTATCTCGTTCGTTAACCAGGGACTACCTGTATACTAATAACTCTGTATAAAACATGTGTGAGGCCATATCTAAAGAATGGGATACAGCTTTAAGCATTACTTCAGGAAGGACATTTTAGTGTTTTATGACAGGTACAAAAACAGGCATCATCCAAAATGGGCAGTAACAATATGAGCTGGCACACCACCTTAAGAAACACTTTATGAAATCATTATTGTCAAAATACAACATTTTAGGGCCACCGTTATAAAGTGTGCAATGAAAGAACACCCTCTGCTGCCCCGAAATTTTGGAATTTGGCAAAGTTGATTTAATAAAATGTTTTTTTTTTTAAAGATATGTATCAGGCTAAATACATATTGTTAGAACCAGAACAATGAGCCCATACCTGGCCTACACCGCTGACTAGGCCCAAGGCATATCACTGCCAAGCCTGGAGTTGCCATTGGCCATCTTTACAAGTGACTAGAGGGGATAGCAGGATTATATTGTTAGCCGAGGGAAGACTGTGTACAGGATGGTATTTAGAGGTAAGTGTAGTAAGATTGTGAAGAATTGTAAATGAATGTTAGTATCTTGAATTGTATCCTTTGTGTGGAGGCAGCCAGTACAGAAGCAAGTGGAGAGGTGAAGAGGTTGAGCAGCAGAGCTTATGGTGCACCGGAGTGGAACCAGTCATAAGGGATGGTCAGTGAGATGCAAATAACTCCAAGCTGTTGCAGGATTATGCAGAATTTGTATGGAGATTTGTGTAGCTTGAAAACAGACCAATTGAACGCCACCTAAGCAGGCTTTGATTGGTCCATTTTCAAGCCACACAAAAATAAAATGCACAGCAAATTTTGTCCGTTTAACACTTGTAAGTCTGCAATGGATCCATTGGGGTAAGCGGACACCACTTATGCGCAGGCTGCAATTTTTCCTGAATGGCGGATGCATTTCACATATAGCCTATGAGCCACAATGGTCCATGCAGTGGACACTACACTGTTCTCTCCCAGTGGCCGTTCGAGGTCCAGCTCAAGTGAAAGACGAGCTTTGCCAACAGGTTTTGGACTTTTATTTCCTCATGGACTAGTTTGTTTCCTCACCTCAAAAGCACACTTTGGAAGAGACCTACATAAAGATGCTACCCAGCCTGCTTACTTGTGTTCCACCATTCTGGCAGTTGGACTGTGCCACTGCTATTCAGGAAGGCCTTGTAAGTACAGTAAACTCAGTTATCCAGAGCTCTCAAGCAACCAGAATAACAACCCCGCCCTTGCCGGATGCACAATGGTATTTTAGAGTAAACAAGAAAAAAGTGCATCAGTCCTGACACTGCAGTGTATAAAGGTTTTCCTCTTAATTAGGTGAAAAATGACCATCAATCCAGTGACATCAATGGCATAAAAGATGAATCGACATGTTCAACATACCTGGACCAGTTGAGGCTCTGGGGCAGTGTCATTCAGGGCAGTTGAGCCTGACGACCGTTCTGCACACATCTTTAGAGGCTGTCAGTGCTGAGAGCCTCTTGTTTGTTTATGATGGACATTTATGAATCTGCATTCTAGTGCACATAGTGCTGATAGTCTGGAGATCATACATGTACCCGAATCGGATGTACCCCAAATTCATTCGATTTATATTTGAATCAATACCATAGTTTTGAAGCTCTGAGCCCAAGCGAGAGTTTTACATTGGGCACCCTCAAGCGCATAGCAATTTTTATATGGAGCACCAAAACCTTCCAAGGACTATTACAGTGTCAGGTCTCAAACCCACTAGCAGCCTTTTCTAAGCACTGGGGATTTGAAAAAGTTCTTGCTAATGCAATGCTATGGGGGATTTTTATAAAATCACATGCTCAAGTGGGATCACACCCATAGCATTACATTAGCAAGAGCTTTTCAAATCACAAATCGCTCAAAAATGCTTTCCTAGTTGGTTCCAGGCCTTAGAGTTATAAACTGGGGAGCAGGACACTATTTATGGTTACAAATAATCAAAGCACATGCAGAGGTGATCATCACCAGTTTAGCACCAATAAAGAGATAAAAAAGCGGTTGAAGGAGGGCCCTGCTGGACCCCTCTGTTAGAGGGGCCCTGGTGTGGTCGATATCTCTGCACCCCCTGTTGCTATGAAACTGTAACGATTGGTGTCAGCACGCAGAGAGAATCTGATTATTGGCGATCTGCAGTACCACCAAGAATGCAGATATACGCCTGATTATCGATGATCTGCAGAATCAGCGATAATACAGATGTATTACTAACCTCTGGACACCAGAATAGTGAGAGTGTTATGAGTGTTTGGTGCAACAGTAATACTTTGAGTGGTGACCACCAGAGGAGCTGGCGACCTAAGACTCCTGAGGAATTCACCCCTGACTGTGGGTGATATTCCTGCAGCCTGTGGACCCCTGGGCGAGGGACCGAGGCTGGGTTGCAGGAAGCCCTGCAGCTAATATGAATGTTTTGCCCTGAACTGGGCTAACGTAATACAGTAATAGCACAATCCTAGTCTGGGGTGTGAGGTCCGTAGTCACAACACCCTGGAACTAGTCTGGAGCATAACATAAATAATAATACAATTCCCTAGTCTTGGGTGTGAAGTCCGTGATCATCAACACCCTGGAACTAGTCTGGAATATGACACAAAGACAATGCAGTTCCCTAGTCTTGGGTGTGAGGGCCTTGATCTCAACACCCTGGAACTGGTCTAACAAATAATAACAGTACAAGGTAATCTGGCTCAGTGTGACTTCCCAGGTCCACCTGGTTCAAACACACTGTAAGGATCTGACTATGGTCTGAATGCTTCCACAAAGTGTTTGCAATGGCAGACAACCAGCAACTGACAAGTAAGCAGAATATATAGTAGCTGAACTCTGCTGCCCCGCCCGAGCCACTCAGCCAATCATGAGTCCAGCAGGAATCAGCTGATCGTCCTGATCAGCTGACACTTCCCCTGCTGGTATAAAGGTCCTGACTTTTGGCCCGCGCGCGCGTTGCTCTTCATCCATCTATGTGGTCTAACAGACCCAGCCACTCCAAAGGCAAGCTGCTCCGTACAAACCGCCACTCTGGACGCGGAAACAGCCGCTTTGCTGTTAGAACATGCGGCGGCTTTTCTGCGTTCTGCCACACTACCAGACGCGTGCCTACGCGTGCAAACCGCCGCGTTGGACGCGGAATCAGCCGCCTTGCTTTCAACACGCGGCGGCTTTTCCGCGTTTTCTCACAGAAACTGGTATGAACTGTGAATGTCCACTACCATAGAGTTTGATAAGACTTTGCAGTGCCTGCTCTGCTCCCTACTGCTTTGATTGATAGTGCTATTCTTACAGTGCATTAAACATTACTAAAGCAGTAATAACGTTTGTCTTAATTTGTTTTTCATTTTTGTATTTCAACATTAACCACTTGGAGGTTTATAAACCTCCTATTTGTGCACCTTTAGTGTAAATAAGCTGTTTATACAGTATAAACGTCCATTCTGCAGACGTGCATGCATATTAATATCCTTCAGCCTATGGGAAGAAGTGGCTAATACAGTTTATGTTGAGGGTATAGTAAGAGGTATAGTACAGTATCGGGCCTATTTTAATCATATCTCGTGCAAACAATAACGCATGAGAAAATACTTCATTTATCCGACATATAAGAGCTGTCAGATTAATACTGACTGTAAGTAAAAGCTGTGTAGGAAAAAAGTCAAATTTGCCCTGCCTGCTTGAAGCTTTGCACTCGCCACCCATATCTTTTCTTTCTGGTCACTCAGTGAGCACCTCCAGGGACTGCACACAGTTCTTTGTGCAGACATTCAGTCCTGACTGTGTGGCAGAATGATGAGAGCTCCCTAGCCTCTGAGAAGGTAATGAAAATAACGTAATTTACTTTTTTATTTTACAATATTCATTTATAAATAATTTAGCCATTGTTTCCCCTTTGTAAAATCTTTTTTCACCCCAATTTACAATCTGAAATTTATCACAGGTGTCGATTTCTTTAGTCCTGTCTGAATCTCTGTGGAATGTTTGTTAACTGAGAGTTCTAAATCCAGTAGAAAATACACCTGGGCTCCCAGAATACTCCAGGGAAAATTCTACATATCTAATGTGCCTAGGCTAAGGCCAGAAACCCACTAGGAGTGATTTCTCTTTGCTAGTGATTTGAAAAAAGCTTTTGCTAATGCAATGCTATGGGGTATTTTTTATAAAATCACATCGCTCAAGTGGGATCACACCCATAGCATTACATTAGCAAGAGTTTTCAAATCGCAAAGCACTCCATCGCTGGGTTTCTGGCCTCAACCTCACTGGGAAGGTAGGGTTAAATACCAATATACAGCAATACATAGATATAGATGCTGAAACAAGAATAACATACCGTAAAAGTTGGTATCTTGATTAATTTCTGCATCCTTGAATATGTCACTACAGTGCCTTTTTAAAGGAATATTTAAGTCTTTAGAAAAAAAGATTTTAACTTACCTAGGGCTTCTTGCAGCCTCCTGAAGTCCTCCTGTGCCCACAACGTCCTCCTGATTCCCTCCAGCCCCGAGCAACGCACACCCTGATTGCGGTTCCGCTGCTGGGAGCACTCCTTATATGGGCAGTAGCAATTTTCGCGGCTCGAGGGACTGTGCATGCGCAGTAGCTAGCGACTACCGGCGATGTGCCAGCTTTGCGGGGATTGCTGCTGCAGGAGGATGTCGTGTGTACAGAAGAACTCCAGGGGGCTGCAAGAAGCCACAGGTAAGTTAAAATCATTTTTTTTATGACTTTGGCCTTGATCCCTCGGCCGACAGTGTGGGGCTGAGCCTGTACAGATGCATTGCTAGCCTCTAGGATAGCGACACCTTCTGTTGCTATGCGGGGCAGACAAGAACTGACTCAGCAAAGCACAAGGAGCTTCACAGAGCAGGCGAGCTTCGGCTGAGGTTCATCTGGCGTGTGTACATAGCTGTGTATTACTGGAGCGTCAGTAATTGTGTTTTGTTGTACAGCTACACTGGGGAAGGAAGGGAGGTAAATGTAGTTGCAGTGACGTATCAGATTAAGTGTTTTGGACATAGGAATCTTGATACATTGATTTTTGAGTTGTCTGCCTTTCTACACTCAGGACAGCTTAACTTGCACATAAAGAATCAAATGGGAAAGTGAAGTGAGATTATTGTAACTACAGATATGATTCCCGATATTATGCCGTACATCCCTGCTGTAAATGATTGCAAGTCCCTGTAGCTTGCTGCGGCCATATCATGATATATGAGTTCTGTGATCACAGGCACTGGCAGGAGCGCAGCTCTATTGATTTTGAATAATATTGCATGCTTTAGAAAGCCTGTTACTTTGTGTCACACATCTGTAAATACTGAAACACTGACAGAAATGGTCACTTTGTATAAATGAGCCGTTCCTTAGAGATATATTGATATACAGCTACATTAGCACACTTGAGATGTGGCTCCTTTTCTCAGACTCATTTGTATAAACTGCAGGGGGCTGTTCTTACAGATGGGGATCAGCAGATTGCCAGAACTATAGTGATAGTTTTAAAGGGAACCTTAACTGAACGGGGGGTATAGAGTTTTACTTACCTGAGGCTATTGCCAGCCCCCTGCAGCAGTCCTGTGCCCTCGGCGCCGCTCTGGAATCCTCTGGTCCCCCGCTGTCACTTAGTTTCGTTTTTGACGACTCACCAGTCGCCGGCCGCCATGCGTATTATTGGACGCATTCACCAATGCAATTAGCGCTATTGCGGACCGCAACGCGTACAAAAATACGCGTTGCCGCATTCCGCACGCGTAGATATGCGGCAACGCGTATTTTTGTACGCGTTGCGGTCCGCAATAGCGCTAATTGCATTGGTAAATGCGTCCAATAATACGCATGGCGGCCGGCGACTGGTGAGTCGTCAAAAACGAAACTAAGTGACAGCGGGGGACCAGAGGATTCCAGAGCGGCGCCGAGGGCACAGGACTGCTGCAGGGGGCTGGTAATAGCCCCAGGTAAGTAAAACTCTATACCCCCGTTCAGTTAAGGTTCCCTTTAAGGAAATAACAGATTTGTTCTCTATATTTGTAGAAGTGGGCACCTGCTTAAATGACACCACCTTTAATAACTGATTGCTGCTGTTCTACTGCGATTGCCAGATAATAGTGACCATCATATTCATAAAGGGGCGATTGGCAGGTCTGTTTAATATTATGCCTCATAGGATATTCGTTTCACTCAAAAGCCTCAACATGCCTTAGAGGATGTGGCAGCAAGGGGACTCTATGGCATGCTTGGTGGACCTGGCCTAAAGCCCAATCTTACTCACGTAATATCCGGACCAAAATCTGCTCAGTCACATGACTGAACCTTATATCTTTTTATTGGGTGATAAACCCAAAAAAGCAAAATATCACCTTCAAAGATTCATTCATCATGTGGCCTCCAATGCCAAAGGGGTTCTTGCTAAAAACTGATACTTTTTTCTGAGGAACTTTTTGATTTACTAACACACTATGCTATTGGACCAGTATCTCAATCTGTGGCCAGTGTGCCCCCCTTCAGACCCTAGTGTGTGTTTTTCTGTCCTCGCTGTCCCCGTGTGTCTGCTGTCCCCATATTTGTTCTTCTTTGTCTCCCCATGTGTTCTTCTCTGTCCCCCCTTTGACCCCCCCCCCCCACCCTCCCTAGCAGCAGCTTGGTTCACCTCATTCAGAGGCTCCTGAGGCGATCAGCAGACCTGCAAATAGTAGTGTATGTGCCTCCCTGGGAAGCTCATCCCCCAGGGTCCCCAGCAGTAGGATACAAGATGTCCTATATGTGCTCATGAATCTGCTGCCAGAACCCCTGAATGTCACTGCATTGCCACACAACATGGAAGAACCTGTCACCACCTGCCCCACATCTATTGCAAGCACCACTAGCAGTAGAATCAAACCTGGCAAGAAGCACAGGGCTAATGTAGACCCAAAGCAAAAACTTAAGGGCTGGGATTCTATGCCATGCAGCCAAATTGCAATTCAGGATGTCAGTAATGTGCAAATTCAATGTAAATTTGACATTCTACCTATCCTCTTCTTATATAAAGTTATAATTGCCTGCCAGGTATTTTTGCTCTGTGTCCCTCCTTGAGCCCCGTGTACCCCAGCTTTTGGCACGTAGGAAGAAAAGTACCATGGCACGTTCTGTGCTCGAGATAAAGTGCCAAGGCCCTGTTCATCAAGGGAGCAGGGCTATGCTCCAGAAGCCAGGGGACACGGTGGCTCTTTGTACCCCATCACAGCCTTTTCAATTATGTACAGTATCTTCAAGTGCAGTCTTTTCCTTTCTTATTTTTTTCTTTTTTATGGCATTTGTGTATTCTGTTTGCCATGATGGTATACATACGGTACTTTAGATTTATTTCTATGATTTACTAATTCTGCAATACCCCCTCTTCATGCGTTGCTGAATTTGCCCCCTCCCCCACCACTCACATGAATGCATGTTAACAAAGTTGCCGTTAGTTTCTACAGATCATACATCGTGTCCAGACACATACAGCAGACAGTACGATAGTAAGCCTGAATCCTTTACAATACGAATGATTGAACATACCCATCAAAGAACTTTGCCTTAGAGGAAAAGAGTCACTATTTAGAATCAGAAAAAATAGTGTAATTACAGGAATGTGATTTTCAGAATTTACAGAAGGCTCCCATGACTCAGAAACAATACGATCTGCATGTCCTGCCACCAAGCTGTGTTAGTACATATGTAGCAAATGAGATGAGATCCAATGAGTTTAGTTCATAGTTGTTTTAAGTCTTCTCCTGGTTGTCTTACATTTAGTGGGTAGCTGAGAAGAAACCCTTTTTAAATGCAAAAATAACAGTGCTAATGAACATTTTGTTTAAATCTTGATGACTATATTGTAATATTTTTTCCTGTTCTCTATTTATGCAGCTGCTTATATAGGTGGAATAATGTGTACGTTAAATCTCGAGAGAGAGTGTTAAACACTTTGCTTGGGCTGAATAAGTATCAGTACTTACATTTCACAATGAGTCAGTTTGTCAGCACTGCCGATAGGCACATGTTGCGGTTCTTGTGGTATCTTTCAGGAAGTTGTATGTAGATAGGCGTTTTTATTACAGCTGTAGAAGAACTGTTTTCAGCTTCTGATTATGCAAATAGAACTATCTGCTCCAGTAAGGTCATAAATATCTTTTCCTGGAAGGAAACTATTAAATGCTCAATTTTAGATTTAAATGCATTTGGAAACACTGCAATAAATATGGAATCTACTGTTAGTAACAGCCCAGATGTTTCTGTACGGAACATTAGCAAAAACAAACCAGTCCATGCTGTCATCTGACTTCCTAATGGGCTATATTTGGAGTTGGCCACTAATGTTATATACTGTAGTTGGCCATGGCAGCAATGTGGAGTTTTTACCCAGTGCCAGATTTGGCAGCTGAAGGGCTCTCTGGTGGGCCCCACTCCCGACGCACATGGTCAGGCTGAGGCAGTGGCTGCGACACTAGGAGAAGGATGCCCGACTTCTATCCTCCCTCCCTCTCCTTGGGGCCCCCCTCCTGTGTTTCCCTATTGCGGAGTTGAATGCAGCAGGCGGTGAAGCAGGTGCTTTTGGAGCTGGACGCCCCTATAGCCATAACACTATAGTGTCTGGGGTGCGTAATTCAGGGTTCCAGTGATTGCCAGACCATAAGTTACTTCTTACGTCATTCGTCTCACCCTGCAGCTTACTAATACATTAGTAATTATACAGGGATTATACAGTGACACTCACCCCCTCTAGGATCCAGGCGCTAAAGGTCCCATCTGTCTTCTGCTGTGAGATGTCCACTCTTCTTCCTGATCTGAGAATCAGGAGGTAGAGAGCGAAAGGCACTGCTGAAGACAGGCGGGACCTCCAGCGCTTGGATCCTGGAGAGGGGTGAATGTCTATTTTAGCCACTCCACTGCGCTCAACTCTAAGTGGAGGGAGCACAAGAGGAGATCACTATACTATCAGGTAACTGTATAGGATAGTGTGGGGGCCACAAGGCACCAGAGAAATGTACAGGAGAGGGAGGATGTCACTAGACGACAGAGAAGAGAGGGTGGGGGCACTAAACAATCAGGGAACTGTATAGGGAAAGGGGGCACTAGACACCTCATGATTCCTGCATTTTTTTTTATTACTTGGAGGACTCAGGATTGCTGCATTTGACATTATTTGGAGGCCTCATAATTGTTGACATTTAACAATACTTGTCATGGCTTTAAATCTAATAATTCCAATCTAAAATTTACAATCTAAGCCACATTTGGCCCGCAGAACCATTAAAATTGGCCCGCCAGTGCTTTTATAATTTACATTGATTTTGGCCCGCGGCCACATTCCCAGCTCCGCCCACTCCTGTCCCTGATCTACGATTCTGGTGGCCAACTCTGCCCTCCCTCCTCGTATGAGTGATAGAGCGTGGCTACACTCTATCACTCCCTTGCCCATGCCTCTCAAGGAAAGAAGGAAGCAGGGCTTATCTCTTCCTCCTCGACCTGCTAGCCCACCCCCTCTCCTTCCTCGGCCGCCGACTCCATGAGGTAAAGGATACGCGACGTTACTGAGGGAGCCACTCTGGTGTCTTTGCGTCACAGGTGATTCCTGTGCTGCATACCAGGGGCCGGGCATGTAGTGAACAGGATGAAGGGAGCAGACTTTGGTGCAGGACGGGCCGTCGACTCCATGAGGTAAAGGTGCGGGGGAAGGAGGGGGAGGATAAGGCTGGCTACCTACTAAGGGCACCTACTTACCTAGCTAACCTATATTGGGGCCACTTACCTAGCTAACCTATACTGGGGCCACTTTCCTAGCTAACCTATAGTGGGGGCACCTACCTAGCTAACCTATACTGTGCACCTATGTAGCTAACCTATACTGTGGAAACCTACTTAGCTAAGCTATACTGGGGGCACCTACCTAGCTAACCTATATTGGGGGAACCCTATGCCTGATTAAACCTACACTGGGGGCACCTACCTAGCTAACCTATTTTGGGGGACAACTATAATGGCTACCTATACTGGAGGCATCTACCTGGCTAACCTATACTGGTTAACCTATCCTGGGGGCACCTACCTAGCTAACCTATACTGGGGGCGCCTATGCCTAGCTAACCTATAGTGGGGGCACCTACCTGGCTAACCTATACTGGGTGCACTTAAGCCTGTCTACCTATACTGAGGTCACTTACCTAGCTAACCTAAACTGGGTGCATCTATGCCTTGCTACCTATACTGGGGGCACCTATATCTGGCTACCTGCCTTCCTATACCAAGGGTGTTTTTTTTTCCCGCCGCGGCTATAGCACGCGGTGAAAATTGCCAGGTGTTTTGTGATCATTCTAAATGAGGGGGGGAGTTATAAATCTGACTGTTGGCCCTCGACCTGGTCTAAGTTTTTCATTTCGGCCCTCCATCTTTTTGAGTTTGACACCCCTGATCTAAGCCTATTGTAGTCTAATGGGTCTAATGTCCTACTATATTATTATTATTATTTATACAGTACTAGGGATGGTCCTGCCTAGGAGAACCCATGGAGGAGCATGTGATCGGCTGATAGACTTGTAAGGTTCTGATTTGCCGTGTGTGTGTGTGTGTCACACATGTCAACCAAACTGTTACACTTCTTAGTTTTGCCTTATATTACTATAGTGCATGTTGTTTCCCTTATTGGTTGCTGATATAGATGTAAAATTTGATGTGAGCACTTGTCCTCAGATGTTTCCTGCTAAGGCCTTTTTTCAAGGAAAAAGGAGAAGGGCTAAAATTGTAAATGGACGTGCAAGTTTAAAACACCTGTGGCCGCTGGCCAGTGAGCGGAATCATATGCATGTTAATAAGTTTAGCATCCTGTTCTCTTTCCATTTTCCTGCATTGCAAGTGTTAAAAACTAGTGCTGTTATGTATGCAAATAAGACAATTGAAAAGCAAGTGTAATTCAGACCACTGTCCTGAGAGGTAAATAGAAGGCAAACCATTATATCTGGCTGAGAAAACACTGCTCAAGGCATTTTAATGCTGCAAAGTTCAAAAGGTCATGACTTCTGTTTAGAATTCAGTCTTAAAAATGGACCACAAGCCGTGTTCATGGTCAGACCACGACATGGTTCTAGCTACTTTCAACTCACAGTCCCCAAAAAACCTTAACCGCTCTTGGCGACTAAATGAATCCCTTCTAACTAACCCCACGGTTGTCTCTGACCTATCCCAACATCTTACTGAATTCTTTGAAATTAATAATACCCCTGGTATAGCCAAATCTTCCTTATGGCTATCCCACAAGGCTTATATCAGAGGGCAAATTATAAGACTGGCCTCACGTATCAAGAGGGAGCACTCTGAATCCTTATGTAACTTGCAACATAAACTAAATAAACTCGTAGCTGAACATCAAACCTCTCCCTCCTTATATCTACACAAATTAATTAGCGACGTCAAAATACAAATTGACCTTCTCCTATCTCATCAGGCTGAAAAGGCCCATAGGTGGACTCAATCTCGCTGTCATAAATTACTTAACAAACCAGACCGATGGCTAGCAGCCAAACTTAGAGAGAAGCAACAACTAAACAACGTCAGGAAGATTAGACTCGCAAATGGCAGAGAAACCTGTAACCCAGACGAGATCCACGACCGCTTCCTCCAATATTATACTTCATTATACTCCCAACCCTCCTCTTCATTGGCCCAAGCCTCCCAGTCCTTCCTCTCCAATGTACCATTACCCTGTCTTTCGCCCCTAACAGCGAGTACTCTCAATTTACCCATCTCCCATGATGAAGTTGAGGAAGTTATTAAACATCTTAAATCCCATAAAGCCCCGGGCCCAGACGGCTTTACTGCCTCCTACTACAAAAAGTTTTCTGATATCCTGATTCCCCATCTAACGGCACTATTTAACTCTATATTACGAGGGGCCTCTACCCCCCCTGAATTTCTTGCCTCATCAATAGTAGTCATCCCGAAACCAGACCGTGACCCCCTAAATCCTCCCAACTATCGCCCCATTTCCCTCCTTAATTCCGACTACAAAATCTTTACTTCAGTCCTTGTTTCCCGCCTTAACAAATTGTTACCCTCACTCATCCACAAAGACCAGGTAGGATTCATCCCCCAGCGTCAAGCCTCCGACAATATCCGTAAACTTCTAAACATCATCCACCATGCCCATCGCCTCAAACACCCCCTTGCAGTGCTCCTTCTCGATATTGAAAAGGCTTTCGATACCCTCTCCTGGCCTTACATGTTTCAAACACTACAAAAATTCGATATTACTGGCCATTTCCTCCAAGCAATCAAAGCTCTGTACTCTTTCCCCAAGGCCTCCTTGAAACTTCCCTCCACATGTCAACCCTCAATCAAGATTGAAAGGGGAACACGGCAAGGCTGCCCCCTATCCCCTGCGCTATTTGCGCTGTGTATGGAGCCTCTTGCAGTCAAAATTAGACAGGCATCGGATATTCAGGGATACCAAATAGGTAAACGCACCCATAAAATTTCATTATTTGCGGATGACCTGGCCCTAACATTAACTAGTCCCATTACAACAATACCCATCCTATTGAACCTCCTGTCAAATTTTAAAGACATATCTGGTTTGTCTCTGAACATCACCAAATCAGAACTCCTCCCTTGTAATATCCCTAACCTCACTGTCAACGCTTTGTCCTCCCAATTCGGTTTCCGGATCCAGCATAAATATATAAAATACCTAGGAATTAAACTTACAAAAAACCCCTCTGATATGTTTTCTTTTAACTATTCTCCACTGATATCAAACCTACTAAACCTACTTACCACCTGGACTAAGCTCCCAATCTCCCTTAGCGGAATGATCCATGCTGTCCGCATGACCTTGCTCCCTAAAATCCTCTATTACTTTAGGGTCCTCCCCATCTCAGTCCCTAAGAATTCTCTAACCCCTCTTCAAAGAGAGGTCTCTAAATTCATTTGGGCCCACAAGCCTCCCCGAATCTCCTCCAATAGGATGCAACTTCCCAAATATGCAGGAGGCCCTGCTGTTCCCAACTTCTACAACTACTACATAGCTGCTCAACTAGCCCATATCCCCCCCTCCCAAGCTGGATCAAGTGCTCCTCATTGGGTCAGCATTGAGTCATCCCTCCTGAAACCCCTTACAGTTGATTCTCTGGTGTGGTCCTCGCTGTCACATTCTTTTCAGCTTCTCTCTGCTTCCCCTTATACCCTTCACACCCTAAAGTTATGGAAAAGATATCGCTACACCCTAAAATTACAGGCATCCCCCTCACTATCTACACGACTATTTGGTAACCCTGACTTTCCTCCAGGCTTAAATCTGGACATGACGTGGCTAATCCCTTCTCATCATATTAATTTAGCTAAATTCCAAAGGCTAGGGACCATGATCCCTCCCTCCACACTATCTGACTCGCTCTCCTGTAGGCCCCACCAACTCTTCCACCTCCAGCAGATCTACCACTTCTGGTCATCGTTAGGTCCCCTAACCCCTGACGCCTCTTACACTTTCTTTGAAAACTTCTGCAAAACTTCACCCCTAGAGGGCGGTATCATCTCATACCTATATGCTCAACTGGCCACTCGACCCCAGGCTGCCATGGACCCTGTCCTGGAAAAATGGGAAGCTGACCTCAACTTCCACCTTACACCCAAAAGGTGGGCACACTGTTTTGAAACCCTTATGAAAGGGAGCTTATATTTTTCAATACTTGAAACAAATGTCAAACTATTACACAGAGCTTACCTAACTCCGGTGCGGGTCTCTAGCATCTTCCCTCAAGCCTCCGCCTCATGCTACAGGGGCTGCGGCTCTAGGGGTACTTTGGCCCATATGTGGTGGACATGCCCTCTGGTTACCAGATTCTGGTCACAGGTTGCCGATTTGATTGCATCTGTCCTTCAGATCCCATTCTCTCCCACCCCATCTGTTTTTCTAATGGGTGATAAACCAAATAGTCTGAAACACCCAGCTCACAGATTAACTCAACATATCTTAAACTCTGCCAAAACATATTTAGCTTCCCGTTAGAAGGACCCCTTCCTCTCTTTAGACCACGTGATAAGTAAAGTCCATAGAGTCATGATACTAGAGAGAATGGTAGCTATCTCGGACGACCGGATGCTCCAGTTTACCAACACATGGTCCCCCTGGATCGACTATGCAGATAATGGCCTTCGCTACTCTATCTTCTTTACCTAACATAGAGGCACTGTATATTTATATCTACCATGCCATACAATATATTGTCTGTGCTAGGCCCTAATACTCCCCTCTCCGAAACTGCACCTTTAGGTACTGTACCCCCAGTTTGTCTCAATGTTCTTGTCTATTGTATTACCTGTTCATGTTTATGGCTACTATTTTTCCCCCCTGCGTGGGGTATCCAGAGTTATTTACTCTTGTTCAATTTGCCTTCTTTAATAAAAACTTTTGAAACTAAAAATGGACCACAAGTTTGGGAAGGAAGCGATTTCTCATCACCCCCCATCCCCGTATGGATGTATGCATCCTATTCACCGCACACTAACAGAAAGGAGGGTGAGGCTACGTTCACAGTGTGATGTTAAAGTCACAACGCAGCATTATAATTATTATTATTATTATTGATTTATAAAGCGCCAACATATTCCGTGGCGCTGTACAAAGTAAGAAACAAACATGGGGCACACAATACATACAATGGTGTACACTAACACACAAGACACATAATCAGTGACAAAATACAAAAAATGATACAGCATACAGAATACAAAATACAGAAGTGGTAATGACAGCGATAAAAAATAACATGATGAACAAAATGCACAATGATCTCCAAGACACAAAAGGGGGAGAGAGCCCTGCCCTTGCGAGCTTAAAATCTAAAGGGAATGGGGGGAAACAAGAGGAGGGGTAGCACACGACAAAATACACAAAGGCAGTGTGTTTTAGGATACCCAGTAGGAGCGCAACTTGGTGCTAGGACAAAGGGAAGTGGCTTAAGGTAGCGCATATGCTTGTCGGAACAAATGAGTTTTTAGAGAGCGTTTAAAAGTAACAAAGGTTGGTGAGTGACGGATGTGTTGTGGGAGGGGATTCCAGAGAAGGGGTGAAGCGCGTGCAAAATCTTGTAAGCGTGAATGTGAGGAGGTGATTCTAGAGGACAACAGAAGATCTTGTGCAGATCTGAGATTGCGTTTGGGTTTGTATCTGGAAATTAGTGAGGATATGTACCGGGGAGAGACATTGTGGAGAGCTTTGTAGATTATGGTTAGGAGTTTGAACTGGATCCTCTGGTTAATTGGCAGCCAGTGAAGAACTTGAGAGCAGAGAGGGTCAGCAGAGGAAGATCGAGAAGAAAGATGAATGAGACGAGCAGCTGAGTTCAGTACCGACTGTAGCGGGGCCAGTTTGTTAAAAGGTAGTCCACAAAGTAGTACGTTGCAGTAGTCCAGACGAGAAATTATAAGAGCATGCTTTAACATTTTGGTTGTGTCTTGAATGAGAAAGGAACTGATGCGAGATATATTTTTGAGTTGGAGATGGCAGGAGCTGGTTATGGAGTTAAGATGAGGAATAAAAGAGAGAGAAGAGTCGAATATTTCCCCCAAGCACCGAGCTTTGGGAACTGAAGTTATGGGAGTGTTATTAACATTTATAGTTACTTCAGGCAGAGAGGTGGCCAGAGAGGGTGGAAAAATTATTAGTTCTGTTTTACTCATATTAAGTTTTAGGAAGCGAGAGGACATGAAGAAGGATATAGCAGACAAGCAGCCAGGAACACGTTTGAGGAGGGAGTTAAGGTCTGGGTCCGAGAGGTACGGTTGTGTATCGTCTGCATACAGGTGGTATTGAAACCCAAATGAGTTGATTAAGTCACCAAGACCGTGCATGTAGATGGAAAAGAGGAGGGGACCAAGGACAGAGCCTTGAGGTACCCCGAACTGGAAAAAAAGAAAGTGGTAACGCACATTAATGTTGCGCTACTGTCACATACAGTAGATACAGTGGAGCATACATTATTATTTTTTGATAGCCGCTGCTCAGCGGCATCTCCCCGCCCTCTTCGATCGCCTTCGGCGATCTACGATCAGGAAATCCCGTTCAAAGAACGGGATGTCCCGGAGGGCTTCCCCGTCGCCATGGCGACGGGGCGGGATGACGTCACCGATGTCAGCGACGTCGTGACGTCATTGGGAGTCCTGATCCACCCCTCGGCGCTGCCTGGCACTGATTGGCCAGGCAGCGCACGGGGTCTGGGGGGGGGGGGGGCCCGCGCGCCGCAACGGATAGCGGCGATCGGGCGCAGGCCGGCGGCGATCAGTGTGCTGGTTACCGCCAGGAAGGTTAAAGAGAGTCTAAAGCGAGAATAAATCTCGCTTCAGACCTCATAGATAGCAGGGGCATGCGTGCCCCTGCTAAAATGCCGCTATCCCGCGGCTTAACGGGGGTCCCTTCACCCCCAAATCCCCTCGGTGCAGCGGGGGAGCGCTTCCTGGTTGGGGCAGGGCTAACCGCCGCAGCCCTGCCCCACGCGCGTCTGTCAGCGCGTATCTCCGCCTCTCCCCCGCCCCTCTCAGTCTTCCTTCACTGAGAGGGGCGGGGAGAGGCGGCGATGCACCGCTGATAGATACGACTGGAGGCAGGGCTGCAGCCGTTACCCTGCCTCCAGGAACGACCAATTCCACGACTAATGTTTGCGGGGGTGGATTTGGGGGTGAAGGGACCCCCGTTTAGCGGCGCGATAGCGGCGGTTTAGCAGGGGCACACATGACACTAACTATGAGCTCTGAAGCGAGATTTATTCTCGCTTCAGAGTCTCTTTAACGCAGGACAATGTCCCACTGTGAATGTAGCCTCATAGGATAAAAACTGCTGCCCAACAAAAACTGATCCATTTGACAGACCAGTTTTTACATGGATCAGTTTTTGATTCTTGCAGTGTGAACCGGCCTAATACTCCATGTACGAGAAGTGCTACTTATACAATTATGTCACATATTTATTTTCAGTGGAGTATTGTACCATGTCATTGGCGCTAATCACACTGTGCATGCGCGGAAAACCCACCCATGTGCAGACCTGTCACGCCGGCCGGCGTGATGACGCCATGCGTCATTAACCAGGAAGAGCTGGCCCGACACCCGGCCTGCCAGGTGACGCCGGTAACGGGGGCCGGCGGAGGCTGAAGGAGAGGAGCCAGGAGGACGCCGGGGGATCTCGCCGCCTACGGTGAGCTGGAAGAAGCAACAGGTAAGTGTACTCTTTTAATTTCAGGCACTGCTCGGGGTCCCTTTAAAATGGAAGGCAGTCAGTTCTGCATTAAATTCTGGATTAAATACATATTTTTGTAGAAGGTGAATTCAAATCTTTTGCCATTCTCAAATATGAATGTGGACTTCCGCGTCATTCTTTGTTTCGCTACTTCCAGCTCCGCGATGCCGTAAGATCTCAGATGGGTTGCTCGGGCGTCCCATTAAACCCTCTGAACTGGAACTTTTAGTATTGAATAAAGATACTTCTAAACACATTTCAAGATACTATCTAGCTTTGTCACAAAACTGGGTTTTCAAAGATTCGAGATAGCTAAATTTAGATGGCAATCAGAGGCCTGCGATTTTACGGTAGCTGATTGGTCAGAGCTGGAAGCGCATTATATGCCCAGTGTGATTAGTGCCAATGACAAATGAATCCAGATCGGATGGCTACACCAAATATACTATACCCCCTTAAAACTTTCCAAAATGGGTCGTCACATTAGTTCTAGGTGTTAGAAGTGCGGATGCTCCGAGGCAGAATTCATTCACTGTGTGTGGAACTGTGAGCCTGTTCAGAGATTTTGGAGTCAGGTGACACATTTCCTTGCTCAAGTACTGCGAAGACCAATCGACCTGTCATTTAAAGCCTCAATGCTTAGTATTATTGACAATGTCACCTGTGGCAAACATAAACAATTATTTCTCAGGACAGCCTTTTTCTGTGCAAGGAAATGTTTACTATTCAAATGGAAATCCCCCTAACGTCCCATCATTGGATGACTTCAAAAATGTGATCAATCAAAATCTGCCTTTATATTGCCTTACCTATCAGACCCGTGGTCAGCCCACCAAATTTGACAAAGTATGGGGTTGTTGGGTGGAGAAGGGTGATTCTGTTGTCCCTAATCTGGATATTGCTGTCAGTGTATCAGATTTGCACTTGTAAACTTTCAATCCCCTAAGGGATTCTGGTCTATTTAATTCAAATGCTGTTAATCTTCTGGTATGTTGTACGTAATAGATATATCTATGTGCTGGAATGTATATTACTTCGCAGTGTACGGGCCCTATAGGCGTCTTGGTTTTGTAAGGTTTGTGGGGCGGGTGGTTTTGAGATGGAAATGTTTCTTTTTTGTATCTTTTATGCATAAAACTTTAATAAAAATTCTCTTAAAAAAAAAAAAAGTTGCTGCTTGTATGGTGCATGTACAATATATTGTCATCTCCTCTTCCATTTTCCTCCCCACTAGTGGCTGAAGGCCATGTGAATGGACCATAAGGGCTGGAACCCACAGGAGCGCTTTTGGCAGCGTTTTGGCAACACTGCGATACGCTAGCAGTTTGCCAAAACGCTGGGCTAATGTTCATGGATGGGGCAACTTCCACAGGAGCGTTTGCGTTTCTCAGAAGACCAATCGACCTGTCCTGCAGCATTTTGGGAGCGTTAGCTCTTCAATGTAAAGTATTGAACCTCTAGCGGAAAGGCTCAGCAAAACCTAAACTGAGTGGTTTTGCTAGCGTTTTGCGGTTCAGCACACTGTAACAAAATGAAAAATAATTCACAGGACCAATCAGGATAAAAACGCAAAACGCTAGGCACCCGCTGGGGAAAAAAATACAATGTTGCAAAACACGACCAAAAACGCGCATGAATCCGCTTGCAAACCGCTCAGACAAAACGCTAGCGGTTGCGTTTTGCGTTTGCGGTTTTTAGTGGGTTCCAGGCCTAAGGCTTGACACTATTCCATTCTTCAGTGTAGCTGCAAAGCTGAACTGATAGTTTTGGGTGGTGTTAGATAGTAAAGACGATTCAGGTAGTTGATCTTGCAAAAGCATTTGCATAAAAAGCTATTAAAAACTGTTGGTTTGTAATTTAAAAATGTTTTTTTTTTCAGGTATCCATTAAACTTTCAAGAAAAAGGTAAGAAAATGTAATCATACCGTAATTATCATGTTCACTTGAAGTGTAACTGCATAAATATGAAGAAGACCTCTAATTCTAATATATTATGTCATAGTGCCAGAATTGTTCTCTGATTCATGATTCTGTCAGCTGCTGTATTGAAACCAGCAAGCTCTGCGAGGAATTCAGCAGGAGGAGGAGCCCTTCACAAATCATGCCTAGCCTGCACTGCTGCAGTGTCTTAATTTGCGGCAGTTTAGGGATGGATTTGCACTTTTCTTAACTAGTCAGTTGTAGAAATCCACACTAAACTGCCGTTATTAAGTAGGATTTAAGAATTTTCTTATTATCATGCAGAACAGTTCCCCTGCTGGTTAGAACTGTTAGGGCTGGTTCAGACGGGCGTTTTTGTGGCGTTTAACGCAGTGTTTCAGATGCAGCGTTTTTTGGGATCTACTGCCATCCCATGGAAGTGAATGGGTGCGTTTAGAGCTGGCTTTTGCAAGCTTTCATGAAAGCCTGGCGGTAGATCCCGGCGTTGCGTCTAGTCTCGAAAGCAACATGCTGCTTTCAGAGGCGGTAAACTCTACGAAGCAATAGCAGAGACCAGAACTGCTAGCCTTGAACGCTTCCCAAAAGCCTTCAAAAGCTAGCTTTTAAACGCTGGCGTTTGCACGCAATGCCAAGCAAAAGCTCAGCAGACGCCCGTGTGAACCAGCCCTAAGAAGAAAAAAACGGTCAGTAATGCTTTGATAAATCAGGCCCTGGGATCCTGTCCAGCTATTTTACATGTGAATTATTTTTTTTTTAATCTTCAAACTTTGCTCTCCAGCTGTTAAGGAACTACAAGTCCCACAATGCATTTGCCTTTATAAATCATGACTGTGGCTGTCAGACTCCTGCAATGCATTGTGGGACTGGCCTATCCTTCTACATTCACAGAGACATAAACAAGCTGTGCAACTCTATACACGTCTAGGAAAACATTTGTCTGAACTGATTCTTGTAAGTAATGTTAGCTGGTGAATGTGAAACTTTGGTCAGCTGTCTGTCCATTTATCTTCTACCCAAGCGATGCTACAGTCCTCAACAAATGAAAAATCAGCTTGGATAGATTGTTTCAGCAAAGCATCACTCATCTCTGTCACTTTCACCTGGTGTGAACACCATTACTTCATTCACCACTAAGTTTCCAATCTTTCTACTGAAATGAATTAACCTTGTCGGGGGGTAGCTAGTTGAAATCTACGCCCTGTTTTTGGCTGCTTATCCCTGCCAAGGCGTAGTTTTTAACTTCCCTGCTGCACACTCACACCATTCCCATCGCTGTATCCCGGTTGGCACCTGACCCTGTAATTATTGTGAGCCAATCCAGGTAAAAACAGTGCTAAGACAGGGAAAGAATGGCTCTGATCCTTAAGGGATCAGAACCGTCCAGTCTTGAAAATGTTAAAGTGTACCATAGACCAACGATACTTATCTTTTTATACATGCCTGGCCGCCGTCCTCCACTGCCTGCAGCTCCGGTACGGGGTCCCGTTACTTCACCCAGTCGTGTCCAGTCTGCGCAAGTGAAGTGCGCTCTCTACGTGTATCCCCAGCGGCCGCTAGGAGAGATGCATAAAGAGCGCGCTTCCTCTTGCGCAGACTGGCCGCGACTGGCTGAAGTAATGGGACCCCATACCAGAGCTGCAGGTAGTGGAGGATGGCGGTGTGGGAGCGATCCGTTCCCATGGGGCTGGAGGAAACCCCAGGTATGTATAAAAAGGTAAGTATCGTTGGTCTCTGGTTTCCTTTAAAGGGAAGATCCAAGCAAAAAAAAAAAATGAGTTTCACTTACCTGGGGCTTCTACCAGCCCCATGTAGCCATCCTGTGCCCTCGTAGTCACTCACTGCTGCTCCAGTCCCCCGCTGGCAGCTTTCTGACCTCGGAGGTCAGGGCCGCATTGCATACATTTTTACGCATTCCAGCTAGTGCAGGAACAAAAATGTATGTGTTGCACCACTAACGCGTAAAAATGTATATGTTAATGTTCCTGCACTAGCGGGAATGCGTAAAAATGTACGCAATGCGGCCCTGACCTCCGAGGTCAGAAAGCTGCCAGCAGGGGACTGGAGCAGCAGTGAGTGACTATGAGGGCACAGGATGGCTACATGGGGCTGGTAGAAGCCCCAGGTAAGTGAAACTCATTTTTTTTTTTTGCTTGGACCTTCCCTTTAAAGAGGTGCTTTAAACCAGGTTTGAACTTCATCCCAATCCCTATACCCCATTTACCTATTTTTGAATAGATAATTTAATTGATTGGGGTGAAACACCTCCCACAGTGTGATGTCAGGGCCATGGCCCTGACAGATTCTTTTGTGTCAACCTCGTTGCATTGTGGGAAATAACAGCTTTTTCCAACTGCTAAGTAAGCAGTTAGGAAATACCAGCTTTTTCCATCAAATTTTCAGTGTGTGTGTTTATAGATAATAGCATTTGGTGCTTTGTTTTTTTGTTTTTCTTCATGTCTGTCAAAAGTAAAAATGATGACCCGCAGGTTCACTGTGAATTAAACAACATGAATGAGTTACACAGCAAATCTCAATCATTTCCTGTTTTACCTTCTATTTTTTAACTTCTCACTTTGCAATTGATTCACTGAGGGTCTGCAAGTGATGGGAATTGTTTAATGCTCCCTGTAAGGTAGTACGGAATGGAAAATGTGTAAAGTATACACATTTTAACATTAAAGTGGGAGATTCCGTCAATGTCTGATATTCAATATTATTTGGTACAGACAAAATGCACAGTTCGAAATCTCCAGGATGCTGGAAAATGTTTATATTAGAGCAGGATGTTAAAGAGACACTGAAACGAAAAAAAAAATTATGATATAGTGAATTGGTTGTGTAGTATGGATGTTTACTAGAACATTAGTAGCAAAGAAAATATTTTCATATTTTTATTTTGTTATATCATGTTTTTTACAACATTGCAGCATTCTCTAATATTTTCAGTTTACACACTACTCAGCATTCTAAATTATTTTACAGAGCAGGCCAGTGAACTATTAAACCCATCTCAGAAAAAGAAAATACAGTGACTGACAGTTGAGATAACAAGCTTCAGAAGACAGAGCTCTCTGCAACTTTGAAAGTTGTGGAGCTCACCGGCTCTTTTGCATAGATAACTGGAGTTTCTTCCTGTACTGGAAACAATATTAGACTCTTGTCTCTGCTCCTAATGTTTTATTTCTTAGCTGTACTGCACATACAAATCATTATCATATTTTTTTTTTCACTTCAGTGTCTCTTTAAGTGACCTGGGTGATGGTTGTAAAAACATTCACATGTAGGTTCTATGACAAGAGCAGCAAGTATAAATATTGCTTTTGTCCAAATTCGTTACTTATTCTGTTTATATGATGTTTATTTATTCACGCATTTATTTTCTTATTTTTCTAACCTGCACTGTAAAAGGTCAGTATTACATTTCCCCCCCACAGATGTCTGCACATTATATCTGCAGACATTTTCTAGAAGCCTCCTGTTTCTGTAGCCACCAGCCCCCATTTCTTAGAATGTTCCATGAGCCACATCTGACAGATCTGTAATTGCTCAGTTTAATCATTTCTTACGTCTAGAAATGAATTACAAGATGCTGACTTTCTTCCTGTTTTTGGTCATGTGGCACTTGAGCACGCACGGCCTGTGTGGCTTCTCCGCAGATCCCAGTAGAATTGTATTATCACATTTTCATACAGGCCTCACAGCAGTCTGGTCTTCCTAATTGCATTAAAACCTTTGTTTAGGTGCCATTACCAGATGAACTTCACATCTGGCTTATTCGACAAAATACAATAGCCAGATGTTTTCAAGCTGCAAACAAAGAGGAGCAGATACAAAATAGTTTTAATTAGAGCTCTTTACTTTGTCAACAATGCACTTGGTCTGTGTATGAAATTAGCATATGAAGAATAAAAATGTCCTTTTAAAATGCGTGATAGTTCATCCTACGATCCATTTGTTATGTAATTAAGGAAACAATAGCTTTGCCTTTATTATACTTATTTTTTGCTGTTATTGAGAAGCTTACCTGAAAATTTCACCAAGCATTGCTTATTAGTAGGAGGGCTTTTCGGTCTCTTTTATTCCTCTATACATTCCTAGTGGTTTGGGTCACCCCGAGCTGCTTGGTTACTCAGCTGAAAGAAATTTGTGATACATATTTTCCACTTGCTTTTCTTTTATTATTTTTTTTGGGGGGGGGAAGGGGGGGGGGTACGATATTTATATGGCTCTAGTTTTACTAATAAACAGACCAGTCCATACAGATGACATACATGTCAAGGACTTAAAGAGAACCAAAGACGAAGCACCCTCATGTATTTTACCATATATATCAATGGGAACATGACAGTAAACGCCTACCCTGCTCTTTGTTTCATTCTTCTCTGCAAAATCTGCCTGTTATCAGCCCTGATAAGACTGAGCATTCAGTCTAGCTTTGCCTGGAATGATTATAGCTGAGGCAGTCTTCTGTGAAGTCTTTTCAAGCCAAAGTCTGCCTCCTTGTGGCTCTGCTTTCCTGCTATTTATCCTCGAAGCAGCAAAGCAGAGCCAGAAGGGGGCAGGCTTGGGCTTGAAAAGACATCACAGAAGACTGACTCAGCTATAATCATTCTGGTGAAAGCTAGACTGAATGCTCAGTTGGGGATTCTTATCAGAGCTGATAACAGGCAGATTTAGCAGAGAAGAATGAAACAGAGAGCAGAGTAGGTGTTTACTGTCATGTTCCCATTGATATATGTGGTAAAATACATGAGGGTGCTTTGTCTCTGGTTCACTTTAAGCAAAGTTTTTAGTTCAGGTCGGGTTGTGGAAGTTTGGGTGCTGCTTTTGGCGCCCATTTAAATATCGTTTACATTTAGCATTTTATATTATTTTCTCTTTTTGCGGCGGACTGGTGAGGGCAGTAAATTAGCCGTGGAGGTTGGTGGTTAAAGAGAATCTGTACTCTAAAATTTTTACGATAATAAGAATACCATTCTCTTCATTATGTTCTCCTGGGCCCCTCTGTGCGGTTTCTGACACTCCCTGCTGCAATCCTGGCTTATAATTAACAGTTTTAGGCAGTGTTTACAAACAAATGACATGGCTTCTAACCAGAGTATGATAGGCTGAGAACAGCTTACTGTGTGACTCATGCAGAGCTTGGAGAGGGTGTGTAAAGCTTCTGCCAATGACAAGCAGTGCTGCACATTCCACACATTCCAACCTCAGCCCGACAGAGTCGACAGAGGAAAGAAGATAAGATTTATTATAGAGACAGTGCAACTAGAAAATGCTGCAGTAAGACAGACCACTTTAGAACAGGCATAGGAACTTATAGGATAAAAGAAATAAGGCTCAAAATTTTGTTGCAGAGTCTCTTTAAGGGTAGGTGTGTGTGTGTGTGTGTGGGGGGGGGGGAGAGAGGGATGGTAAGGTTAGGCATCTTTTTCTTGGGGGGGGGGGGGGGTAGAAAAAGGGTCAAGTTTAACTGTCATTGCCAGAAAAAAAAAACCACTTCAACTTCACGAACGCCGTTTTTCCATAGGCATGTACAGGTCTTTGCTGGTTTGTGTTCTGTAGGAAATTACACATACAGTATCCCCTCATGTGTTTGTTGTTTGAATGCTAACTGGCATTATTGAAACACTAAACACAAAATATTAATCTGCTGTATTATAAGGCTTAAAGGACATCTGAGGTAAAAATAAAGTGATGAGATACAATTGTATGTTACATTATTATTTGGGTTGAAAAAATACATACGTCCATCGAGTTCAACCAGAGAACAAAGTACAACACCAGCCTGCTCCCTCACATATCCCTGTTGATCCAGAGGAAGGTGAAAAGCCCTTACAAGGCATGGTCCAATTAGCCCCAAAAGGGAAAAAATTCCTTCTCGGCTCCAGATGGCAATCAGATAAAATCCCTGGATCAACATCATTGGGCATTACCTAGTAATTGTAGCCATGGATGTGTTTCAATGCAAGGAAAGCCTCTAAGCCCCCTTTAAATGCAGGTATAGAATTTGCCAGAACTACTTCCTGTGGCAATGCATTCCACATCTTAATCACTCTTACTGTTAAGAACCCTTTCCTAAATAATGGCTAAAACGTTTTTCCTCCATGCGCAGATCATGTCCTCTAGGCCTCCTAAACAATGACCTTTTTAGATGTTCCACAGTTTTTATTTTATATTTTAATCTAGTTTTTACTGTTTTATTGTCTCTGCTCTATGACTCCTTCATTGCAGTATGCCAGAGCTGAAATCTATGGACTATTAACCCTTTTTATCTCCTTACTTGCTCTCAGAAGCCATTTACTAACAGGAAAGTGTTTTATGGCTCTAATTACTTATCAGTGAGGGTTATGCTATAGTCCGACTCAGTCCCGACCAGGACAAACTGTCACTTTCATACCTGTTGTTTAACTTTTTCAGCGAGAGAAAGAAAAAAAGGAGCACTGCATAGGCATTTGTGTGCTTGACACTGTGCATACACATGTCTTTCTCATCATGTCGCATGTCACCTTGGTAGTTCTTTAAAGCCAGTCTACAGTATACCTAATATTCCACAAGGCAAATTTAAAGCAACGACTTTTAGTAAAAAAAAAAGCATTGGATGGTGCTGGCCTCATTTTTATTGTTGGTGCTTTGAAGGTCCCAATGAGCACAGTGGCCTCCATCATCTGTAAAACTACCAAAACTCGTTGTAGAGCTGGTCAGCTGTCAAAACTGAGCGATTGAGGGAGAACGGGGGTGAGTGATTGAGGGTGGAGACCAAGAAGCGGATGGACACACTGTCAGAGCTCCAAAGTTCTGTTCTCTGTGGAGAGAGAAGAACCTTTCAGAAGGACAACCATCTCTGCTGCAATCCACCAATCATGCCTGTATGGTAAAGTGGCCAGACACAAGCCACTCATTAGTAAAAGGCACATGGCAGACCACTTGGAGTTTGCAAAAAAGCACCTGAAGGACTCTCAGAGCATGAGAAACAAAATTCTCTGGTCTGATGAGACAAAGAATGAACTCTTTGGTTTAAATGCCATGCATGTCGTTTGGAGGAAACCAGGCACCGCTCATTACCAGGCCAATACGATCCCCCTTTTTTTGTTTTGAATAAATTTGCGAAAACCTCAAGTTAACTTTTTTTTTCACGATATCATAATGGGGTGTTGTGTGTAGAATTCTGAGGAATATTTTTTTTTAGAAAATGTGGAAAAAAATGATGCCTACACCTTGGAATTGGGCCAATTAGGTGAACTTTCTGGTTTTTGATTGGCCCAATTCCAAGTTAACTAAAATTTGAATGGACGCTGGAATTATCAGCATCTTCTCAACTGTCTGTAGCCATAAGTTTGAGTGGAATATAACATGTTGTTCAGTGAGCGATCCTATATTTCGAAAAAAATGGTCTGAAGACCGTTGGTAGTTTTAACTGGTCCAACTTAAAGAGAAACCGTGACCAAGAATTGAACTTCATCCCAATCAGTAGCTGATACCCCCTTTTACATGAGATAGCTATTCCTTTTTACAAACTGATCATCAGGGGGCTCTGTACGGCAGATATTGTGGTGAAACCCCTCCCACAAGAAACTCTGAGGACCATGGTAATCCTGGCAGTTTCCTGTCTGTGAACCTTGTTGCATTGTGGGAAATAGCTGTTTCCAGCTGTTTCCAACTGCCACTGCCAGCGGCAGTTTCCAACTGCCAGTGGTAAAAATGTCACCATGTGATAAATGTCAGAATTTAAATCAGGGAGAGGAAAGATTTTACAATGGGCAAACAATGACTAAATCATTTATACATAATTATTGTAAAAATGAAGCACTTTTTTTATTACATTATTTTCACTGGAGTTCCTCTTTAAGGCTGCATAAAATGGACATAAGATTTGCAGCAATTGTCATTTTATTGATTATCTCTGATCCAGAATGTTGTTGCAGTAGGGTAGAGAAATCCGTACAGAGAAAGCACACCTGATTGTCTGTCGTTGCTGTGGGTGGAGTTGCAGGAGATTAATGTGAAGGCAGAATCTAGTTGTGCTGGCCATATTTAAAATTCACTAAGGCAGGGAACACACTTAGCAGAATCTCATGCGGTTTCCCCATTATTTTTCTGTCATGATTTTTCCTGCGGGTTTTCCTTTTTTTTTTTTGCGTGCTTTTCATGTGAGTTTTTTTTATTTGATTCCGTTATGAGTTTTTAATGAATATTCATATTAGTCAAGTGAGAAAAATAATTTTCAAATAATTTCCCCCCTAAAAAACAAAAAAAGCCATCAAAAGCTTATGCTGATTGCAGGAGTTTTTCATTTCCCATAGGAAAACATTGTGTGAGAAATGCATGCGTTTTCTCGCAACCCATGCAGAAAAAATGAACTTGCTGAGCATTTTTTCCCCACACCTAAAAACTCAGTGAAAAACTCGCAAAAATTAGTTTTTTTTATGTGGCCTTAACCTCTTGACGACCAGCTAACGCCGATTGGCGTAAACTGGTCGTCTGCGGGTTACCATGGAAACGGCCGCTCGATCGAGCGGCCTTTCCATGTCAGTTCACGGAGGGTGTCTCCGTAAACAGCCGGAGAGCCGCCGATCGCAGCTCTCCGGCAAAATGTAAACAGGCGGGGAAGAAATCCCCGCTGTTTACATCATACGGCGCTGCTGCGCAGCAGCGCCGTAAGGCAGATCGGCGATCCCCGGCCTCTGATTGGCCGGGGATCGCCGGCATATGATAGGCTGAAGCCTATCCTATAATGCGCAGGACGGAACTTCGCCCTGCGCATTACGGAGAGAGGGAGGGAGGGAGGTAAGGAGGAAGAGGGCGGAAATGGCTGCGGAGGGGGGCTTTGAGAAGCCCCCCCCGCAAAACGCAGATGGCCGGCGGCGATCAGACCCCCCCAGCAGGACATCCCCCTAGTGGGGAAAAAAGGGGGGGTAGTCTGATCGCCCTGCTGCACTCCTGATCGGTGCTGCGGGCTGTAGAGCCCCCGCAGCACCGATCAGTGAAAAATCCATTGGTCGGCAGGGCCACGGTCACACTTGGCAGAATCGCATGAGTTTTCCAATGTGTTCTATGGGGAAAACTCATGCGATTCTGCTAAGTGTGACCGTGGCCTTAGAGTAACATCATGTACGATTCTGCATGCGTTTTCCGTGCTGTAGAAAAATGCATGCGATTCTAATAATGTGTCCCTGGCCTTAGGGGCGGTTCTTTCATGAAGGAAGGTGAAATATTTGCATCAGGCGCAGAGATTTCAGGGGCCGCATTTTTGTATTGTGTGTATTTTCCTGAGGAGGAATCGAGGGGCTGAGGGTGAGCAGTTTGTCACAGACTCACAGCCAGCCTGTGTGATATTGTGTTGAGCTGCAAGCCTGCAGCATGTCATGTGAGAACATTAGATGAAGCAGAGTAAATTGTCGGGTGTAGTGCGATCATTCCAAATCGGGGGGCGCATCCTCATAAGTTTGCCTCAGGCAGCAAACAGTCTAGAACCGGCCCTGCCTGGCCTTATGTTTGAATCAAGCCTTAAAGCATATCTGAAGTGATATGCGACTGGGTGAGATCAACATATGCACACATAGTACTAGTCCTACTAAGGCTAGAGTCACAGTCAGCAGAATCGTATGCGTTTTCCACTATGTGCTGGCTGGATAGTGTGTGATGGCTGAATAGTGTAATGGTTAAGGGCCCAGCCTCTGACACAGGAGACCAGGGTTTGAATCTCTGCTCTGCCTGTTCAGTAAGCCAGCAACTATTCAGTAGGAGACCTTGGGCAAGACTCCCTAACACTGCTACTGCCTATAGAGCGCGTCCTAGTGGCTGCAGCTCTGGCGCTTTGAGTCCACCAGGAGAAAAGGGCAATATAAATGTTCTGTTCTGTGCTATGGAGTAAATGTATACAATTCAAATGTGTGACCTTGGCCTGAGATATTGTCTGTAGTCCCTTTCTGTTTGCCTGTAGAGTAATTGTTAAAAACTGAAGTGATTATACATCCAAACGAGGCAGTCTAACAACTTGCAAATTCAGCCCAGTTTCCTGAAAAATAAATAACCATCAAAACCGTTTTATCCCACTGACAGACCACAGCTGATAAAATTTTAGTGCTAAAATGTTCACATGGTATTTACTTCTATTTGTTTTGCAGCTGAACGAAACAGATTTTACATCAGACTGTGATGGCTGCTGTTTAAAATACAGTCTTGAAAATGAAGCCCTTAAAGGATAGCTATCAAAGTATAGCTTCTTCCCAGAACTCCATTAATAAATAGTGGAGACTACGTAATAAAAGAATGTGGTAGTAGAAAATTAATTGTCCCTTTTTCTTTCTGCCATTAACGTACTAACTGCATCAGACCACAGAATATCTTCCCAGGACATGCCGTTCTGTGGAGAAATGTGTGTGTAGTACAATCTAAATACTGGTTACCCCTCCACAGAGTGCAGAAAGCCATGCAACCGTGGTAACTATATTGTATGAGGTGCAAGAGACAACCTCTCTCGCTCCTTCTCTGCTCTGTGGTACTCACAGCCCTTGCTCGTGTGAGGTAGCTGCTAATTGACTGTTTGCTGGTCCATTCATTAAAATCTCCCCGCCTACAGTTACACATGTAATGTCCCACCTCCGCTGGCATTGAGCTGTCTGGTAGGCAATGGCAAACAGTTGGCAGCTATTTTACATGAGCATGCGCTGTGAGTACTGTTGTGCAGAAAAGGATGTGGGCAGTCGGCTTTCTGCACTCTATGGAGGGGAAACCAGTATTGAGATTGACACACACACCTCTTCATAAAACGGCGTCCCTTGTGAAGATGGGCTATTTTGCACTCCAATGTTGTCAATGCTTTTGACGGACAACATTTTTTAGGTATTTTTTACTGCCACATATTTTTATTACACCATCACCCCATTTAATGATGGTGGTCTGGGAAAAAAGCTATACTTTGATAGTTGTCCTTTAAACTAGAAATAAAAATATGAGCATTGTCTATCTTCCTAATGTTCTGTTTACCATTAGTGCTACACACAATTTATTGGGCTTGATTCACTAAGACAAATAGCATGCCTTATCAAAGTTAACACGCCTTATCAGAGTAGCAAAGCGAACTTATGCCTGCAAATTGGCAATGACGAGAGCTCCACTCCTCCTGCCCTAAGCCCCTGCGGGTTCGTAGTGCTTGCTATGCTACTCTGATAAGGCGTGTTAACTTTGAAAAGGTGTGCTAACTTTGATAAGGCGTGCTATTTGTCTTAGTAAATCAAGCCCATTATCTTATAAGTTTATTTTCACTGTAGGTTCGTTGTAAAGTTCCATTTGTTTTTGTTTTTTTTTAATTAATGCATAACTAAATTAAATAGTGTTTATTTTTTTATAATTAGCTGTAGTTCAACTTTAAATACCTATGCCCCTTTAAATATTTTCAGGCTCTATTTTGCAGCGATGTGGGTTTAACAGAGTACAAAAACAATTTTGTAGAGCAAAAAACATCTTTATTTGAAGTTCTTTGCTAAAACAAGGTTGCATTTATAGATTAGCTAATTTATTCTGGGCCTGTGACGTTTTTCTTCTTCCCAAATGAAATGATCGTCTTGTGTCTGACAGTGACAAATTTTTATAACAGTATAATTTCTCCTTGTAAATGTCTCCATACCATGCAAATGTGTGAGATGTAGTGCAGCTGTGCAGTGCCCAGAGAGCAGAGTAATCTCTCACTATGGAAACAGCAGGCACGCTTTCAAGGGCTGCTGTGTGAAAGCTGGTGGAGAGGAAAGGATGCTCTAGACTGATGCAACTGCCATGTTTTCTAGTGTAGTATGGAAAATTTAAAAGCATGGTTTGGATTGGATGCTATTTGAATACCCCATTTTCCTTTAGAATTAGAGTTTTTTTTTTAATGGAAATTACATATTCTGTTCTGCACATACAGGCAGCGTGTGGCAGATATAAAGGATACATTCGAGCTCATATAAAATGAAAAAAATCCACTTACCTGGGGCTTCCTCCACCCCCTGCAAGCTGTCATGTGCCCTCGCCGCAGCTCCGCTCACAGCCTCTGGCCCGATCGGCTCTCAGAGTCACACTGACATCATCCTGACTGTACTGCGCAGGCGCAGGGACCGGGAGCCGCCGGAGCTGCGGCAAGGGCACAGGACGGATGCAGGGGGCTGGAGGAAGCCCCAGGTAAGTGGATTTTTTATTTTTAAATTGCTCGGACCTTCCCTTTAAAGCAAGGTTGAAGCGAAAATAAATTTATGAGATAATGAATTGTATGTGTTGTACAGCTAAGTAATAGAACATACCATATTTTTCGGACTATAAGACACGCTTTCTCTCCCCCCAAAAGTGGGGAGAAAAAGTCCCTGCATCTTATAGTCTGAAGGAAGCAAAAAAGTAGTACACATATTGCAAAAATCTAAAACAGTTTCTTTCTTTCTGTGGGTCTCTGGCGGCGTAGAGCAAACCACACGCACAATCATCTGCCACATTACACCGCCTTTCATGCCGCCAATCATCCACCTCGATGCCCGCTGTCCGTGTCGCCACCCGCAATGATCTGCATGTCGCTTCCATGCCTGCTCTCCAGGTTCTTGCATGGAAGCTGCAGCGGATGTCCTCCTCCATGTATTGCAGTGGGAGGCCAGGGCTAATTGCAGCGGCTGCCATTTTGTTAGTTCCTGCATGGCAGCGGCGTGACAGAAGACAGGAAATCATAGCAGTAGTTATGACTACCGTTGCCTCAGTACTTGTACTTCCTTGCCTGCATGAGCGCTGCACGCCATGAACGGCGCTAGTAAACAAGCAAGCATTGAGGCATCGGTAGTCATAACTACCGCTACGATCTCCCGTCTTCTGTCACGTCGCCCCCATGCAGGAACTTACAAAATGACAGCCGCTGCAATTAGCTATGGTCCCCCGCCATAATACATGGAAGAGGACAGCCCCTGCAATTAGCCCTGAATCGCTCCTCTTCTGGCCCCCTGCCGCAATACATGGAGAACAGCTGCTGCAGCTCCTGCTGGGACCGCCCCTCAAGGGATGTCGGGATCATGCCACTGCTCCCCCGCCACATCAAGATCATCAGAGCTGACATCAGAGGGAAAGCTGGATAGGTGAGATCATCCAAGTTGTAGTGTTTAGTTATTGTAACTGGTGGGGAGGCAGGGAGTTAGTTTAATGTAGGGTGTAGTGTTACTGGTGGGGCAGCAGGGGTGGGTTAGTGTAGTGTAGTAACTGCTGGGGGAATCAGGGACTAGTGTAATGTAGTGTAGTGCAAGGTTACTGGTGGGGCATCAGGCTTTAGTGTAGAGTACGGCGCTAGTAAGTAGAGTAGTCTAGCTGCTTAGGGCAGCAGCCGCTAGTGTAGCTGGGCACTGAAGCTTAGTTACTGTAGCTGGTGGCGACAGCTTTGGGGGAAAAAGGTCTACAAGACTCCCCTGCACCATGGACGCACCCAGGTTTAGCATATTTTTTTTCCCCCTGGTTTTTGTCCTCTAAACCTGGGTGTGTCTTATAGTCGGAAAAATATGGTAAGTAGCAAAGAAAAGAGTCTCATATTGTTTTCCAGTACAGGAAGAGTTAAACAAAACCTCTCTGAGCTATTTGATGAACTTGGGTCGAATACAGTCCTGTTTTTTTGAAGTATGTGAGATAAGATTTTACTACAGCAGTGTTGAAAGGGTCATTATTCCTGCTTTGTTTTATGGCTTAAAGGGACTCCGAGGAGTGCCCAAATTTAAAAGAATACACTTACCTGGGGCTTCTTCCAGCTCAGGGTAGGCGGCGAGGTCCGGCGGCATCCTCCTGGCTCGTCTCCTCCTGGCTCATCACGTCGGGGGGCGGCGGAGGCTGAACGAGACGAGCCAGGAGGATGCCGCGGGACCTCGCCGTCTACCCTGAGCTGGAAGAAGCCCCAGGTGAGTGTATTCTAAATTTAAAAGAATACACTTACCTGGGGCTTCTTCCAGCTCAGGGTAGGCGGCGAGGTCCTGCAGCAACCTCCTAGGAGTCCCTTTAACAGATGAGTGTGGTTTTAAAACTGCAACTGTAACAGAATGATGCAATGATATGAAAAAAAGCTATATAACTGAAAATAAAAGTATGGAACTCTTTTCTTTGCTACTAATGTTTTATTAATTATTCGTACAAAACATACAATTCATGATATCATAAGTTTTTTTTATTTTTTTACTTCAGGTTTGCTTTAAAATAAACTTTTCTAAAAAATCTGGGAAACCGTTGTGGTTAAACATGTCACTTAGAGATTGCATCAAGAAACATTCCTGGTAATATAACAAGCAGATATACTGCATTTTTCACTTCCACTCTTTTCTTGCATTGTTCAGCACTATTACATCTTTATAGCACTGGGTTGTACCATCTCATGTACCCTTATCCAACAGGGAGGCATCCTCTCCACCTGCAGTTATTACATACACACACTGCTGCCCCACCTTAGCTAGCTATGAATGTCAGTGTTTGCCGCACAGGCATGTTTGTTTGTTTCTACATCTAAGTTCTGTGATACTAGTCCCCCTTTATTTGAAATGAAAGAAAAACTTCAAATTATAAACCAGTAAAGATTTTTTGTGTGTGTCTGCGTACTATTACATTTAATTTATTACCTTACTTGCCCCCTTCGCTTAAAATGGGCCCCAGCATCAGTTCTAAGCTTTCTAAACATGATCACACTACACATTTACTCACTATCAGCACTATGTATGCAGCAATCAATCGTGTGCTCCTCTGTTATACCGGATTTTTCGGAATATAAGATGCTGTGGCATATAAGATGCATCTAGGTTTAGAGTGCAAAAATCAGGAAAAAAACAAACAAACCAAAAACTAAACCAAGGGGTGCGTCTATACTGCAGGGGCGTCTTATGGTCCTTTTACCCTAAAACAACGACTCCAACTACACTACACTGCCCAGCTTCAATACACTAATCCATGTTGCCCCTACCTGTTATACTACACTACACTTATTTCTGCTGCCTCCACTAACTAAGCTACACAGCAATACACTCCACTGCACTCCACTACACTTAACTAAACTACACTACGCTACACTACACTACACTACAATTGACTAAACTACACTACACTGCACTTAAAGTGGACCCAAACTAAAAATACAAGATTTCAGAAATAAAATCTATTTTCTAAATTATAATAATAAATAGCAGCCTTTTTTTCAGCTGCATGATGACAAATATAAAATATTTTACATTTATTGGAGGAACCCCACCCTTCCTTTCATATTGCCGGGACAGAAACCGGCAAACTGGTGAGTAGCAGGTGTCTGGCAAAGGAGGAATTGCTAATGGCTGCCACCTGTCAAATGATTGACCCCCATATAAGCCGGGGGTAGGAAATGCTGGATTGGTGCAGGCCACGTAATCACCCCAGTGTGTCCCAGTATAGCTAGTATAGTGCCCAGTATGGGTAGGTAGTGCCCCAGTATAGCTAGTATAGTGCCCAGTTTAGCCAGTATAGTGCCCAGTATAGGTAGGTAGTGCCCCAGTATAGCTAGTATAGTGTCCAGTTTAGCCAGTATAGTGCCCAGTTTAGCCAGTATAGTGCCCAGTATAGGTAGGTAGTGCCCCAGTATAGCTAGTATAGTGCCCAGTTTAGCTAGTATAGTGCCCAGTATAGGTAGGTAGTGCCCCAGTATAGCTAGTATAGTGCCCAGTATAGCTATTATAGTGTGCAGTATAGCTAGTATAGTGCCCCAGTATAGCCAGTATAGTGCCCCAATAAAGCTAGTATAGTGCCCCAGTATAGCTAGTATAGTGCCCAGTTTAGCTAGTAAAGTGCCCAGTTTAGCTAGTATAGTTCCCAGTATAGCTAGTATAGTGCCCAGTATAGGTAGGTAGTGCCCCTGTATAGGTAGGTAGTGCCCCAGTATAGCTAGTATAGTGCCCAGTATAGGTAGGTAGTGCCCCTGTATAGGTAGGTAGTGCCCCAGTATAGCTAGTATAGTGCCCCAGTATAGCTAGTATAGTGCCCAGTATAGGTAGGTAGTGCCCCTGTATAGGTAGGTAGTGCCCCAGTATAGCTAGTATAGTGCCCCAGTATAGCTAGTATAGTGCCCAGTATATAGGTAGGTAGTGCCCCAGTATAGCTAGTATAGTGCCCCAGTATAGCTAGTATAGTGCCCAGTATATAGGTAGGTAGTGCCCCAGTATAGCTAGTATAGTGCCCCAGTATAGCTAGTATAGTGCCCAGTATATAGGTAGGTAGTGCCCCAGTATAGCTAGTATAGTGCCCCAGTATAGCTAGTATAGTGCCCAGTATATAGGTAGGTAGTGCCCCAGTATAGCTAGTATAGTGCCCCAGTATAGCTAGTATAGTGCCCAGTATATAGGTAGGTAGTGTCCCAGTATAGCTAGTATAGTACCCAGTGTAGGTAGGTAGTGGCCAGTATAGTGCCCTGCTCCCCCCGCTGCTATTACCTGCAGCGGCTTCCTCTTCCCCGGCGCTTCCTCTTCCCCGCTCTCATGCCTGTATGAAGAGATCACAGCAGCGCGCCGGGCGCTGCTGCTGTGATGATGCAGGGGGCAGGAAAGAGTGCGGCTCCCTGTAGCGGCGATCTGTATCGCCGTTACCAGGGGAACCGCTCTTTCCTGCCCCCTGCATCATCACAGCAGCAGCGCCGGGCGCGCTGCTGTGATCTCTTCATACAGGCATGAGAGCGGGGAAGAGGAAGCGCCGGGGAAGAGGAAGCCGCTGCCTAAACAAGTAATAGCAGCGTCGGGGGGAGCTGGGAGGGGGTAGCGGGGGCCGCGGACCACCAGGGAAGACTCTCATACAAGCCGACCCCCCAACTTTTGACCCCCTTTTTGGGGGTCAAAAATTCGGCTTGTATGAGAATATATACGGTAAGTGGATTGCATGCTGTTTAACAAATAATGTTGTAAAAAACATTTATATTCACATCAAGATTGATTGTGTATTTTTTTTAATTTTAAAAGAACGATCGTTACGAAACACACACACCACAGGAAATACGTAGGTTACATCTATATGCGCAGTTGCGCGCTGCTTTCAGTAATGATCGTTCTCGTGCAATTGCTATACACACACCTTTCTTTTACAGCGATGATCGCGCGATACGATCCAACGTTTTGGAAAATTCGCTCGTGCAATGATTGCACTTTTCTCGCTCACCTTAACGATCGCTTCTGATCGCGATGGAAAGAACTTTATGCAATTTTCGGACGAGCGATCGTTAATTAGGTGTTACGAATGATCATTATCGCAAGTGTTTACGCAGCATTACAGTGGTCAAGATGGGATATGATGGTGAAAGGAAGGGACAATTTCTGAATTTTCACACTGAAAGAAATATGCAAATTTTATGAAAATTTTCTAATGCAGCTAGCGCATACGACAACTTGCTTCTCCTTACCTTACTTTAAAAATGTATGCACGTTTTCACATGCGGAGATATTGAGAATTAATATGCGTGATTCAGATGTCAAAGAGATGTGAAAAAATGCAACAGGCTCTCATTTTTTGTTCGCAGTAAAATGCAAACTATAATTCCCTTTTAATGGAAATGAGCCCAAAGACTTTCATAGGTGCAACTATCCACGTTACAATGCGGCTGTCGCACCACTGTGAATGCAGCCAAATGCTGGTTCCCTGTAGTACAGTCTTTCTACTTTTGAGGTACAGGACATCCTCAAATTCAAATTTCTGCATGTTTGCCAAAATTCTCATATATATGTTAGATCATGGCATATCTGTCTAAACTTAAAGGGATCCGGAATTAAAAGGGATATGGAGGCAACCATAGTTATATTCTTTTAAACAATACCAATTGCCTGGCTTTCCTGCTGATCTTCTGCCTTTAATACTCTTAGCCATAGACCTTACAAGCATGCAGATCAGATGTTTCTGACAAATATGTCAAGATTTTCCATATAGTACTGGGGGGTGGTGGCGCCCAAAAATAGGTAATGTAATGAAACCTAAAATAATAAGGTGAAGGGAGGGGTCTTTACAACTTTAGATGGAAGAACCCAAACCACAGGGTAAATGTAAAAAGATCAAATTATTTATTCAGCACGATTCAAAGGACAACGTGTTTCAATGGTCTCAGCCCGCTTCTTCTGGTCAATAAAAGTGCCTACATACAAAAAATATATATATGTGTATACTGACGCTGCTAAATGACATAAAAGTGCACGAGCATAGAGGTGCAGTAATTAAAAATGTATTGCACCTCTATGCACATGCACTTTAGTTCATAAACACTCATGCACTTTTATAAGTATCTTTATATGACCTCCGCTACTATTTAAAAAAATCAGATTCAGAATGAATTCAGTACAAGTAATTTGCATAATTCCGCTCCCTTGCAGTAATAAGACTTTGGCTCTTCTATCCGTTCTGAAGGAAATGAGGTCTGTAGGCCTCTGGTTTGAAGGAGTAGGGAAACCGAGGAATGAGAGATAGAAAAGGAAGGCTATGCAGGACCCAGATCTGAGCGTATGGCTAGTAGTATAAAGTTTCAATAAAGTACTAAAAATTGTTGTAGGCAGCCATTTATGGTTATGTCAAATCTGCTTAAAAGTGGAATTGAACACTTCCATATGTGTGTACTAGTGCTGTGGAGGGGCAGTGCTTCCATACAATATTTGCATAGCTATCTACTAGTGTTTTGCTTGGTTCTACTTTCGAAGTCCCCTCCCCACATAACATGAGCCAACCCACTTTTTATCACTTTAATAAGTCTCTTTATTTACTGGGGAGACTCTCACATACAGTGGTGTTTTTCTGAAGCTATACTGCGCTTTGCAAAGGTTTTGGTAGAGAGGGTTTTAGTAGCTTTTGGTCTTCTAAAAAAAAAAAAAAAAAAAGTCCTGGCTGTTTAGAACTGGACTGGGGATTCTGTTTTTTTTTTCTCTCTCTGCAGATAAAGCAAGTGTTTTCCCACTGCAGAGGAAGAAAAGACTTCTGGGTAAATGCCATTCCCCTTTTGGAAAGGCTTAATTGCATGCATTTCCCAGGGAGCATTGCCTGAAGTTTCCCTACTTGTACATTATGCTTCAGTGAAGTTTTCCTATTTAACAAATTGCGCAGTGTAAATATTGTGTTAGCAGTCTTGTTAGCTTCCCCTTCCTATATCAAAATGGACAAGGTCCAAACGGTCTTCCTAGTTTACATTTATCATCAGTATGTTAGATCCTTGTTTTTTCTTTACCAAGCAATTTGACAGCGCAGTCCTGTCTCCCTTAGGTATTCTCTTCCCACTGCATACTTCTGTTGGAATAGGGATTATGCCTTTGATTTATGAGGGGATTACTAGCAGCCTGAAAATTGTAGCTGAAGGGTGGTGTGTAGGTAAGAGAATGATAGAGCGCTATGTTACTTTACTGCGAGACTGCCACTTACAATAACATACTTGCCTTATGTAGTTATGACAAGTACAAGTAGCAAATCGTTAAAGTAGAAAACACCATTTTGTGTGGTGACAGAGAGATTGCTTTTGAAGTAGATAGAGAGTGTTTTATGAATTAATGGAGTGCAAAGTGATTTCACTAACTATTATTTACAGAATCCTCCAGCCTTCTTGCCAGGAGTTGGAGAGTACTTCTAAGAGTTGTAATGACAACGTAACCAGGTTGAAATTTATGATGTGTTTAAAAATGTAAACACAGCTCAGAAATGCAATAGTACTTGGAGCTTGTTTCCTCTGCATTGTCTCGCCTCTCCTGGAATCCTGCTTATTCAGTCAAAGCACCATGCTTGTGGGGGAGTGTAATAGAGCACTGTCCAGCATTGGGCGATCTGATTTCCCAACCACCCCTAATGTGTCTGTGAATGGACGAGCCCAGTGTGCACACTCTACTGTACCGTGGGCTATCTGTTTAGCACTGGGAGGTACATTAATATGTAATAAAAGCACAATATCACTGACTTTTCTACTCACACCTTTGAGTCATTTGAAAAAAAGTCTATAACCTCAGTGTGCTTCTCCACAAACAGTCCTGCAAGAAAACACAAATTAACATAGTGTGATGCTGCTACAATTAGCACAAGGACACCTCCGCAGCATGGATGTCCCTGGTCACCACAAACCGCACACAGGGAAATCCACACTCTACAAGACTGGGGCTCACCAGATTGTAGCCACCTCACAGACCAGGTGGATCACATGAAGAGGGTTAGGACAATCCTCTGCAAATTTGTCTCCCGGGCACTCAAGTATTGGATCAGCGCAGTGTCCCGCTAACTAGATCCCACACCCTCGGGCAGTACACGTGGGGTACAGAGAAAACTCTTCCGAGTAGTGCAATGACAACCAGTTACAGTAATGGCAAGGGAGGTGGGCGGGACTAGACGCCCGCCCACAGTAAAGTTACGTCTACACTAAAGCCTCATACACACGGGCTACAACTGTCGCCGCAACCATGTGGCACGCGCGTGTTGCGGCGACAGGTCGCCCGTGTGTATGAGGCGCGCGCCACGAACCGTCGCTTGTCAGAGCTGTCGCCAGGCAATTGACTTGGCCAATTGCCTGCAACAGCTGTTGCTGCAACTTCGACGCAACTGTCGCTTGTCCGCCGTGTGTATGCGGACTTGCGACAGCAACTCCAAACACGATGTATGGAGCTTCCGGCGGGGGGAGGAACCTTCGGCGACAGCTTCCGCCGAATCTGTATCCCTCTGTGCGCCGTGTGTACGGCTGTTGCACAGAGGGACCTGGTGGCGAGCTGTCGCTGTTTTTTTTTTTTTTTTTTTTATGGCTCTTGCCACAGCGGTGGCTCGTGTGTATGAGCCATAATATAAAGCTGGATGGCTAAGGAACTGCCCTATAAAACAAATAGTGTGCAGGGGGAGCACACGCAGAGCCGGCTGCATAAGTTTACACACATCGCATTGCAGTTGGCTCTACGTGCATACAGTACAATATACATATATTCCCTCCCAGTCAACCTATCTACATAATATATAGCAGGGGTCTCAAACTCAATTTACCTGGGGGCCGCAGGAGGCAAAGTCAGGATGAGGCTGGGCCGCATAAAGAATTTCCAAATCGCGGCGTATCGCCGCCTCTGCCCGCCCCTCTCACTCTTCCTTCACCGAGAGGGGCGGGGAGAGGCGGCGATCCATGCGGCGATTGACGTCAGGAGGGACAGAGCTGAAGCTGAAAGCTCTGCCCCTTCCAGGAAATGCCGGCGGATTGTCCCCCGGGCGATTTGGGGGCTCTGCAGCCCTCGTTTAACGGCGGGGATGCGGCGGATTACTTGGGAGCACTGAAGCAAACTATAAGGAAGGTTTTGCCGGCGAGGGCCACAAAATATTTTATCGAGGGCCGCAAATGGGCCGCGAGTTTGAGACCCCTGGTATATAGTCTTCCTGGGCTACATACCCATTAACCTCCCTGGTGTTTCCAGATTTAATGTCTAAAAGCCATACAATATTTTTCACAAGCTTTTAGACCCTTAAATAAAAAAAAACATACTACAGAGAGGTCTGCAGCAGCTCCTGCATGAAACTCACTCAGGCACGGGATTACCACCCTGTCCTGCGGCTTTCCGTCTCAAGCCTGATTTAGGATTACCGCTAAGGAGGTTAAAGTTGAAATTTCCAATACTAAAAGTAAAACACAAGTTCTTCTGCATAGCGCTTGTGACAGAATCAGTACCCAGTATATTCCACTAGGGTATACAGTCCATAGCATATCTAAAATGTATAAATGTAAAAAAAAAAACTGTATATAAAAGCCTAGGGCGCCATACACATACCTTTTTATTGCATCCTTTTATGCATGGTGCCCTTAAAAAAATAAAATAGGTGCTGAAGTCACCCCTACTCTTTAGCGGTAATCCTGAGTCAGACTCGGGACGGAGATCCGCAGCTCAGGGCGGTAATCTCGAGCCTGAGTGAGTTATATGCTGGAGCTGCTACAGATCTCTGTGGTATGTTTATTTTCTTGTTTTTGGGGTCTAAAAGCGTGTGGAAAAATAGCACTGCATTTAGACCATAAATCTGGAAATAATCATAGTTCCAGGGAAGTTAGTTACTTTTATTCAACCAGCAAGTCATTTTTTGATGGGAAATAACACAGGTGTCTCCCAAAAGATAAGACCATGTACAAAAGACATTATTGTGGGGGAAAAACATTTCTCAGCTTTTACTTACATTTAAGCAAAAAGTGTCCAGTCCAAATGTATTCATACCCTTCACAAACTGTCACAGTGGAGGAAAATCCAAAGTTCTATACCATTCCAAATAGTCCAATCTGTTCTAAAGCATCCTACCCTATCTAATTATGAACAGCTGTTTTCATCAAGTCAGCAGGTGAAAAACAGCAGCTCTCTGCAGTTGGTTTGTGGACAGTCATGGCTAAGACAAAGGAGCTCAATGAGGAATACCTGCAGCTGCGCGTTGTGGCTGCTCACAAGTCAGGAAAGGGTTATAAGACCATTTCTAAATGTTGTCAAGTTCCAGTGGCTACATTGCAAAGTATTATAAAAAAATACAAGATGTTCCGCACTGTGGAAAATCTCAGAGGACATCAGAGGTCGGAAGCCAAAAGTGACACCTGTGCTGGCCAGGAGGATAGTTAGAGAGGTGAAAAAGAATCCAATGATCACCACCAAGGCCATCCTGGTGAATCTGGGCTCTGCTGTTGGCAATGTATCAAGGCAGAAAATCCAACGGACACTGCACACTGCTGGGTTCCACGAATGTAGACCAAGGAGGACACCACTTCTCCAGATAGGGCACACAAAAGCTCACTTTGCCTTTGCAAATGCTCATCTGGACAAAGAAGACTTCCGGTACTCTGTGTTATGGTCAGATGGAATAAAAATGTAATTGTTTGGTCACAATGATGTTTCCTTCATTTGAAAAGAGAAGCCATTCAACCTAAAGAACACCATCCCCACTGTCAAGTCAAACATGGTGGTGGGAACCTAATGCTTTGGTGTTGTTTTTCAGCCAATGGACCAGGGAACCTAATCACAGTAAATGGCACCATGAAAAAGAACAATACATGAGGATTCTCAACGACAACATCAGGCAGTCTGCAGAGAAACCTGGTCTTGGCCACCAGTGGACATTTCAGCATGACAATGACCCAAAACACACAGCAAAAAACACAGTTAAAAAACAGTTATTTGGTTGAGGTGTTGCAGACACTTCCTAGAAACAATCATACAATCAGGCACGGACTTATACACACTTTAATCTCTTCTAGGCTATGAGTGTTCGTTTAGTACGGCAGAAGTCAAGCTTATTAAATAATAATTTAATATTCCAGGGAAAAAGGTGGAACAATGCAGAACAGAATATATACAAAAGATTACAAAAACAAAGTAAAAAGTTACAAAGATAAAAAGTACAAAAATACACACAAAGCGATTTTGCTTACCAAAATAAACGGGGAAATAAACGTACCAGCGTATCGATCTGGCGTCGTTGCGGGAGTACGCACTTCTGGTCAGGAACCAGGTTAGTTCTAGCCGTGTGGACTACCTCCAAGAACTACAAGTTGTGGCTATCCTAGCTACGGTTTTATACTGTGAGATACGCCTGGAGGCTGCAACTTCCCTGGGGAGGGGAGGAACTCGTTTTTGATTAAATCTCAGACATATTCCATTTCCAGGTAAAAGTCTATACATCAAAAGATTGTGAAGTGAGGCTTTCAACTCCAGGTGAAAACTTGATTAAGGCTTCCTCACATTATTTCCTAGCATCAAAGCTTCCCTGTCTCAGCCCTTAAAGAGGAACTCCAGTGAAAATAATTTAATATAAAAAGGTGCTTAATTTTTACAATAATTATGTATACATGATTTAGTCAGAGTTTGCTCATTGTAAAATCTTTCCTCTCCCAGATTCACATTCTGACATGTATTACATGGTGACATTGTTACTGTGGGCAAGTTATCTAGCTGTTCTGGCTTTAACAGACAGCTATAAACAGCCATTTCCTGTGTGTGTCATTGTTACATTGTGGCAGTTTGCCCAGAGTACCGTATGGTACCAGAGCCTCTTGTGGGAGGGGTTTCAGCACAAAATCAGTCATACAGCGCCCCCTGATGGTCTGTTTGTGAAAATCATTATATTTTTCATGTAAAAGTGGATATCAGCTACTGATTGGGATAAAGTTCAATTCTTGGTCGGAGTTTCTCTTTAAAGTCTGCAGAGATTTCCAACCCCCTTCCAATAGATGTAATTTACAGGGTATCGTTTGCACCTCCACCAATAATTCAATTTCCAGTAGGCTGTCATGTACATTTCAAACATTCCTGTGTTAGTCTCCAGACTGAGGTAGTCTTGCTTTGTGTATTGAGACAATGGGCCGTCTCCTGAGTTCAAAAAGCCAGGCAGATAATCCCATTAGCAGGGAACCACTCTCAGAGGAACTGCATACAGAAACTCAGAGTACTCTATGGTCAAGACAATCACCCATTTCCTGGCCCCAAGCAACTCAAGACAACAGCTCCCTTCTAGCAGACCTACACGGAACACAGGCAGAAAAATGAAAGAATATGTTCCGTTATTATCCTTAACATCATCAGCACCCCAATATATCACCACACCTCCCCTCTTTAGAATGGGGCAAGGCAGATGATCTTCCCAGATTATCCTGCCAGCACCTACATTGTTGGTTCTGCTTGATGGGACAGCCCATCAGCATTCCCATGATTGCTCCCCTTCCTATGTTGAATAGTGAAGCTATATTGTTGGAGAACTAAGCTCCATCTCGGCAATTTGCCATTGTCCCTAGAAACCCGATGTAACCAACTAAGAGGGTTGTGGTCGGTTACGACTGTGAATACGCGACCGTAGAGATAGTGCTGCAGCTTTTGTAGGGCCCATACAATTGCCAAGCACTCCTTCTCTATAGTGGCGTAAGCTACCTCCCGGGGTAGCAGCTTCCGACTTAAGTACAGAATCGGATTTTCTTCCCGAGTTTGGTTTACCTGGCTTAACACAGCACCTAGGCCAAAGGCTGAGACGTCCGTCTGGACCACAAACCGCCGGCTGAAGTCTGGCGCTTGCAACACAGGAGGGCTGGCTAGGGCCCTCTTCAGAACTGTGAATGACTGTTCACATTCTGGTGTCCAGAGAATCTGCTTGGGCAGCTTCTTTTTTGTGAGGTCTGTCAATGGCTTGGCGAGGGCACTGTAGTTGGGGACAAACTTTCTATAGTACCCAGCAGTCCCTAAGAAGGACTGAATCTGCTTCTTCGTTTGGGGGGTGGGCCAGGACACAATGGCATCTACATTCCCAGTATCTGGACGAAGCTCCCCCCCCCCCCACCACATGTCCCGGGTACTGTACCTGTTTCATGCCTATCTGGCACTTGCTAGGCTTGACTGTTAGTACTGCTGCAGTGATGCGCCCCAAAACCTGTGACAGCTGCGCTAAGTGGTCATTCCAGTTGGCGCTAAACACGGCGATGTCATCCAGGTAGGCGACAGCGCAGTGTTCCAAACCTTCCAGGAGACCATTTACAACCCGTTGGAAGGTGGCCGGGGCGTTTTTCATTCCAAAAGGCATTACATTAAATTCAAACAGACCTGAGGGGGTGATAAAGGCAGACCTCTCCCGTGCCTCAGCTGTTAGAGGGACCTGCCAGTATCCCCGACTCAAATCCACGATTGTTAGATATTGCGCGCCAGCTAGCTTATCTAACAATTCGTCGACCCTCGGCATTGGGTAAGCATCTGACGCAGTTATCAAATTTAGTTTACGATAATCTACACAGAACTGAGTGGTCTGGTCCCGTTTGGGTACTAGCACTACAGGTGATGCCCATGCGCTGTGCGACCATTGGATCACCCCTAGTGACAGCATTTCCTCAATCTCCTTGCTGATGTGGGCCTGAACTTCAGGGGAGACTCTATAGGCTGACTGTCTAACCGGCTTGTTATTTCCGGTGTCAACATGGTGTACAGCCAGGCTGGTCAGACCAGGGCGGGCTGTAAAGGTACCACAGTAAAGGGTCAGCACATCAGATAGCCCAGCCTGCTGCTCTGCTGTCAACTCCGGATTGATCTGCACCCCGGTAACAGAGTCGGTTTCCTGGGTGGAGGCCAGGATGTCAACCAGGTTTCACCGTCCGGTAGCAAACTGCAGACAGGGAGAGCACAAGCGTTTCTATCATGATGTTCCTTTAACATATTGACATGGTACGTTTTCAGCTGCTTACCTCGGTCATCCAGCGCGACCACATAGGTCACATCACTAATCTTCCTATGTATGGTATAGGGCCCATCCCAAGCGGCCTGCAGCTTATTCTGTCGCATCGGGTTTAGGACCCATACCTTGCGACCTACCTCATAAACTCTCTCCCTAGCCCCGTGGTCATACCACTGCTTCTGGGTGGCCTGGGCTTGAGTAAGATTCTCTCGCACTAACCCCACCAGGGTGTCCATCTTTTCCCGGAACTTTAGAACGTATTCCACTATGGAGACCCCGGGACCCATATCCTGCCCCTCCCAGACCTCTCAAATGAGATTGAGGGGTCCACGTACCCTCCTCCCATATAAGAGCTCAAAGGGCGAGAACCCGCTGGATGCCTGGGGCACCTCACGATAAGCAAACAGTAAGTGGGGCAGGTATCGCTCCCAGTCTCTCCCTTGCGATTCAACAAACACCCTTAGCATCTGTTTCAGAGTACCATTGAACCGCTCACATAACCCATTTGTCTGGGGGTGGTAAGGGCTGGCCATGATGTGTTCTACCTGCATTTGCTTACAGAGGCATTCCATTAGGCGCGACATGAATTGCGGGCCGTGATCGGTGAGCATTTCGCGGGGAAAACAGACCCGTGAGAAAATGCGCACCAATGCGTCCGCAACCTTGTCTGCCCGTATGGAGCTCAGGGCTACAGCTTCAGGGTAGCGAGTGGCATAATATACCACCGTGAGAATGTAATGTTTCCCTGTGCTGCTGGGTATTGCTAGAGGCCCAATGATGTCAACCGCAACCCTTTGGAAGGGCTCCTCTATGATGGGCAAGGGCCTCAGTGGGGCTTTGTCTGTGTCACCTGCTTTTCCGACCCGCTGACATGCGACACAAGACCGGCAAAAATCAGCAATATCTGTCCCCATGTGGGGCCAATAAAAATTGTGGGCCAGACGGGATTTGGTCTTGCGGATCCCCAAGTGACCAGCCAGGGGCACCTCATGCGCTATTCTTAATAGCTGCTCCCTGTACTTGTGGGGAACAATGAACTGCCGGTCTGCCTCCTCCACTTCCGACGGCTCAGAGGTAAGAACCTCTCTGTACAGTCTGCCTTGCTCCCAGTACACCCTCACTCTGTCGCCCTCCACCGGTGCCCTGTCCGCCAGACCCCTGAGCTCTTCCAGGCTGCTATCAAGCCATACAGCCTCGGAGAACTCAGTGCTGTCGGCCACAGGCACCAGGGAGGTGGCAAACTGAGAGGCCTCTGGGTCCTCAGAGCCAGGTTCTGAAGTGGAAGAGCCAGACCCAGTGACATCAGTTCCTTCAGTGGACAATTCGTCTGCTGCAGCCCGGTGAGCACTGCGGGTCACCACTGCAGCTGACGGAGCGTTCACTGTACACATATCATTATGCAACACATCACATATTACATCAACATTATCTGCATGCATGGTAACAACGTGTCCCCCTCCAGGCCTGGGCACTGGAGACTCACTAGGGCTGGCTCCTAGTACACAGTCCGTAGCCCCTGGGGCCTCGCCAGCACTCCCTACTTGCACAGCATTATCACACAGTACCTTGCAAGAGTCCTGAACTTCTGCTGGGGATGCAGGCTCCACGGGGGTTGGAGTAGGCTTATACCGGGCCACTAACCGTCCCAGGTCAGTACCCAACAAAACGTTCGTGGGGATGGCATCCGTTAACCCCACTTCTTTCATTCCGCTGCCGGCCAGCCAATGCAGGTGGACCAAGGCGGTGGGTATGGCGGGGGTGACACCCCCAACTCCTTTGACAGCCATAGTCTTGCCAGGAATGTACTCCTCGGGGTTCACAAGCTGGGGGTGCACTAGAGTCACCTCTGCTCCAGTGTCTCTCAGACTGGTGGTAACTGTATCCCCAACCGTGACAGGTTGCAGATTCTCTGCATAGCTACCTGCATTCCTGGTGGCACACAATGCATTCCGGGCCCAGCCAGAGTTTGGGGCTTCCTTCTTCTTTTCTGGGCACGTAGCACTGATGTGACCCGGTTTGTTACAGGCAAAACATCTCCGAGTGTCAACGGTGGCTGTTCTACCTCCAGGCGGCTGCGGGACTTGGCTTCGCTGGGTGCTCAGAGGAGAAGGTCTCACAGGCTTTTCTCCCTTCCAGCTGGGCGCCGTAGTCCTCGGAAAGTCCGATGCTCGATTGGACGTGTAGGCATCAGCAACTTTCGCGGCCTCATCCACGGTCTTTGGCTCTCGGTCCCGTACAAACTGCCGGACCTCAACAGGACAAGTGTGGAGGAACTGGTCTTTTATTATCAGTTCCTGCAGGGCATCAAAAGTTTCAGCCGACAGTCCTTTTAACCACTGCTGGAAGGCAGTGTGCAGGTTGCAAGCATGATCCAGGTAGCTGTCATTAGGCTCTCGCTGCACTGTCCTGAAACGTTTGCGATACACTTCTGGTGTGAGGTGGTATCGCGCAATAATGTCTTTCTTAATCGCCTCAAAGTCTGTTTCTTCCTCCTGGGGGAGACTCACAAACGCCTCCAGGGCCTTGCCTCTCAGCCCTGGTGTGAGGTATCTTGCCCACTGCTCACGGGGCACCCCATACTGCCGACAAGTCCTTTCAAACCCCTGTAGGAAAGTGTCTATGTCAGAGTCCTTGTTCATAGCGGGGAACTAATCCAGGGGGATTCTGTGGACTCGCTCACCTTTGCGTGCTGCGGGTCCAGCAGACCGGTTCTGCTGCTGAAGTTTAGCCAGCTCCAGCTGGTGTCGCTGTGCAACTTGTTCCCTCTGGGCTTGTCGTATTTCCCTCTCTGCTTGCCGATGTTCCAGAATCAGATTTAGGCGCAGTTCGAGCTCAGCCGAACCTAGTAGCTGTAGGTCGGCTTCCAGAGATGTCATCTCCGTGTTCGGTGGATCATCCAGGACATTGTCTCCACTCGCATTCTGTGGCGGGAGCGATTCCTCCTCTGGCGTGTCGTGAGCTGCATCCGCTGACGTTGAAGCACGGGCTTGCTCTGCCTCATCGTACTCCTCGAGCGCACGAACTAACTGCTCCTTAGTCTGGCCGCTCACCGTCTCGATGCCTTTGTGCTCACACAGGTTGAGTAGTATTTCTTTGTTTTGCCTTGCATAGCTGGATGCTTTCTGAGCCATCGTGTTGCAAAAAATAAAAAGAAAAAAGGGGGAGGGAAAGCAAAATACCAAGTGTGTATCTTTGAACAAAAAAAAAAAACGTATATAGATTCTGCACTGAGTAGACTTCTGTAGACTAGTTGCTTCTAGCAAGCTTCCAGCCTTTAGTACATAGAATAGCGAGCTAAACTACGTACTAATGTACTAAACGATCCCACCACTGCCAGCCAATTATGTCAGGAACCGGCCCATGGCACGCCTGCGTATACGGTTCGAGACTGCGGGTTTGATGAGATCAAGCGGGGAGCAGCCTTATTCAAGCTAAAACAAGGGTGGGACCCCTCAGAACACCTCTCACTGCCACCACTAGCGGTTCGCTAGACACTTTCACTCTGCTGTCGAGTCCTCAGCGGGCACTCCGCGTTTTCGTATTCGGGTCAGCTTTGCACTTAGGCCGAATACGGGAACGCCACGCACCCACACACGATTTGCATAATTTTTTTTTTTGCTGCATGCAGCTAGCACTTTGCTAGCTGCGTGCAGTGCCCGATCGTGCAGTGCCCCGCCGCTATACGCGTCGCCGCAGCCGCCCCCCCCACATACCCCGTGCGCTGCCTGGCCAATCAGTACCAGGCAGCGCTGTGGGGTGGATCGGAGTCCCCTTTGACGTCATCCCGCCCCGTCGCCATGGCGACGGGGGAAGCCCTCCAGGAGATCCCGTTATTTGAATGGGATCTCCTGATCTTCGATCGCCGGCGGCGATCGGAGGGGCTGGGGGGATGCCGCTGAGCAGCGGCTATCATGTAGCGAGACCTCGTCTCGCTACATGAAAAAAAAAAAAAATTAAATTAAAAAACGTATTTGCTGCCCCCTGGCGGATTTTGACAAACCGCCAGGAGGGTTAAGGCTTCCTCACATTATTTCCTAGCATCAAAGCTTCCCTGTCTCATCCCTTAAAGTCTGCAGAGATTTCCAACCCCCTTCCAATAGATGTAATTTACAGGGTATCGTTTGCACCTCCACCAATAATTCAATTTCCAGTAGGCTGTCATGTACATTTCAAACATTCCTGTGTTAGTCTCCAGACTGAGGTAGTCTTGCTTTGTGTATTGAGGCAATGGGCCGTCTCCTGAGTTCAAAAAGCCAGGCAGATAATCCCATTAGCAGGGAACCACTCTCAGAGGAACTGCATACAGAAACTCAAAGTACTCTATGGTCAAGACAATCACCCATTTCCTGGCCCCAAGCAACTCAAGGCAACAGCTCCCTTCTAGCAGACCTACACGGAACACAGGCAGAAAAATGAAAGAATATGTTCCGTTATTATCCTTAAAGATAACCTTAAGTCAAAAAAAAAGAGATGAACTAACCTGGGGCTTCCCTCAGCCCCCCTGCAGCCGATCGGTGCCCTCGCAGCTCCGCTCCGATGCCTCTGGACCCGCCGGCGACGACTTCCGGTTTCGCCGTCACCGGCCGACAGGCATGGGAACGCGAGTGATTGTTCGCGTTCCCAGCCTGTATATCGCCCCCTATGCTGCTATTGCGGCCAGGAGGTCGCAATAGCAGCATAGGGGGCGATATACAGGCTGGGAACGCGAACAATGACTCGCGTTCCCATGCCTGTCGGCCGGTGACGGCGAAACCGGAAGTCATCGCCGGCGGGTCCAGAGGCATCGGAGTGGAGCTGCGAGGGCACCGATCGGCTGCAGGGGGCTGAGGGAAGCCCCAGGTGAGTTCATCTAATTTTTTTTTTTATTTATGCCTTTAGGTTCACTTTAACATCATCAGCACCCCAGTATATCACCACAGACATGGCAATGAGAGGACAGTGACTCGTGGATTGTCTAAACCTAATATAACAGATTTGTCCCAATTTTATAGAGATCCCAGAGTATATACCCATTTCATTTATTATGTCAAAGGTGGTTTGAAGTGACTTGTGGGGATCTGCGAGGTATAATATAGCCCTTAATTTGTAGCCCTTGGATAGAGGGACCTTGGCGTCGATTCATTAAGACTTTGAATAAATTACCGACGGCTCTGTAAAATACCAAACTCGATAAGTTGATTTCAGGATTCATCAAAGTTATCTACAGCTGTTAGCAAGCATTCAGTAATCATTCGGGAATGATGCGATAAAACGGAAGAAAGTGCAATTCAGAAAAATGAAAGTGGGCGTGGTTTAGCGTTAAATTTAGGATTAGTTATCTCCTTCACTGCTCTGTGTAACGATCGGTGTCAGCACACAGAGAGAATCTGATTATTGGTGATCTGCAGTATCACCAAGAATACAGATTTATGCCTGATTATTGATGATCTGCAGAATCACCAATAATACAAGTATAACTAACCTCTGGACACTTGATAAGTGTAAGTGTTTGGTGCAACAGTATATGAGTCTGGACCACCTGAGGAGCAGGTGACCCTAGACCGTATAATAAGTATCTCCTGGTAGGGTTGGAGATACACAGAGTCAGTGATTCCCTGAACAGCTGTGAATCAGACTCTACTGCAGTCAAAGGAGTCCTATGAGATTGAGTCCCTGACTGGATTGCAGAGAGGTCCCTCTGAGAGACAGGGAGTCCCTGCAGCTACTGGACACCCCATCGGGGGGGTGTCACAGGTAGAAGGGTCGGTCAGGCCGGGTCGGCAACACACGAGCAGATAAAGTACAGAGACAGAAGGATGATTCGGTAACCAGGGACAGGCAGGGTTGGCAACAGGTAATCAGATGTGCAAAGGTACCGAATCAAAGAGCAGGAGCAGAGTCAAGAGAGCAATAGGTCATAACAGATATCAAGCAGAGGCCTAGCCTAGAGTGTGAGGTCCGTGGTCTCAACACTCAGGAACTGATCTAAAGCATAACACAGCAATGACACAGTATCCCTAGTCTTGGGTGTGAGGTCCGTGGTCTCGACACCCTGGAACTGGTCTAAAGTATAACACAGTAATAACACAGTTTCCCTAGTCTTGGGTGTGAGGTCCGTGGTCTCGACACCCTGGAACTGGTCTAAAGTATAACACAGTAATAACACAGTAATCTGGCTAAGTGTGAATTCCCAGGTCCACCTGGTTCTAACACACTGAAGGATCTGACTATGGTCTGAGTGCTAACACATAAGCATTCGCAACGGCAGACAACCAGTCACTGACAGACGAGAAGTATATATAGCAGAGCGCTCCTCAGCGCCACCCAGTCCCATTCAACCAATCACCTGCTGCGCTGGGATCAGCTGATCGTCCTGATCAGCTGATCCCTCTCCTATTAACATAAAGGGCCTGCCTGTTAGCGCGCGCAGCTCTCCATCTGTGTGCACTACTAGGCTCAGACAAACCAGACGCATGCCGCTGCGGAGAAACCGCCGGTCTGAACGCGGATTCAGCCGCCCCGCTGTCAGTCCGCACGGCGGTGTCTCAGCAATCCATTACACTCTGTCGTTATTCCTGTCAAATCAATGCTGACAAAGATGGAGCCATTTGAAGTGGTTATGTATCAGCTGAGAGTGATTCAAAGGTGCAGAAGGGCAAAGATAAGGTCTAGAACCATATCAATTTGCAAGAGAATGGATTTATTTGCTATACCAGGACATCTGCATTTCTCTTGAATCATCTGCATTTCTCTTTGAATCATCTGAGAACACAGGCAGTGCCAGGGTTAACTAAATTGCTAGCTGCACTACATTTTTTCAGAAAAGTCTCCTATCAAGCCGTAGCTGGCAAAATTGTGGGATTGTCCCAAGCCACTTCCAGAATCCTGGTCCAGGTGTTAAGCCCTATTCAGAATATTGCTACGTGGTGTTCAAAGGACTACCTTTTACCCACAATTCCACGGGAATCTTATGGCCTTGTGTTAAATTACCGCTGTAAAATGGAAATATCGACATGTTACCGAATGGTTACTGCATTGTTATCGATATTTTATCGAAGTCATACCGAATGCGGAAAAACCTTGATGAACACAACTAGAAATCGATAAACTTCAAATTCGGTAATTTAACGAACTGGAAAAAGTTATCGCAAAGTCAATGATGAATCGAGGCCATTGTCTTATTTTGCAAGCTAGTGGCTCAGCTTACAGTGTGTAGAGAAGGGGGGATAATTGGCATTTATGGCGTGTGCCACAGAAGATGGGGAAGGGAGAGGAAATTGTAGTTTGTACAGATTTGGGCAAACTGGTTTATATATAGAACAGAGACCCATTTAATAAAGTTGTCGCCAAACCCAAACCTGGCAAGGTTAGCAAGTAGGAAGGGACATTCTACTGCGTCGAAGGCTTTAGCTGCGTCGAGGGATACAATGACACAATTGCCTATGTTCTCATGACAGGCCTGTATATTAGAAAACAGTCAACAAATGTTTAGGGAAGGTTTTTCCCAGGCATAAAGCCTGTATGGTCGTTATGTGTAAGATAATTTTATTGAGGCGCATTGCAAGTATTTAAGCTAAAATCTTAATGTCTGTTGGTAATAGAGATTGGGCAGTAAGAGTCACATTTTAGTGGGTCCTTGCCAGGTTTGGGAATCAGGACAAAAAGAGCTGTACACATAGATGGAGGGAGCGATCCAGACTGAAAAGCTTGTTCAAAGGTCTGGAGGAGACGAGGTGCAATCAGGTCAGAAAATTGTTTATAGACCTCACCAGGAATTCCATCCATTCCTGGGGCTTTTTTGTTAGAGAGTGAATCAATGATTATGGTAACATCATCAAGGGTAATGGGGCTATCCAGGAAATCCCTGTCTTCCGAAGAGAGTTTTGGTAGTGTTATTTCAGATAAAAATATTTCAGATTCAGATTGGCTCATAGAGGTTTTTGAGTAGTACAGGTCAGCAAAGTATTCCGCGAAGCGGGTATTAATATGAATTAAGCTAGAGGTTTCTTGAACTGTCAAGGATTTTGGGAATTGTACATGAGAAAGTCCATTTTATCCCGAATTGTACCAGAGCGTTCGCCGTGTTCGTAAAAAGTTTGCTTATAAAATACATATTTGGCTTGTAGCTTCTCTTGTAGCATGTTATGGAGTTGTCTCTCAGCTTTTTTCCAGGTATTCTCATTCACGTCTGAAGGTTCAGAGATGTAGTTTTGTTCTAAGATTGGAATTTGCGATTGGAGGGTTTGAATTTGGTTATTTGATTCTTTTTTGAGATGAGACAGCACTGATAAGTAGCCCTCTGAGATGTGGTTTAAATGTGTTCACATTTTATTCTTCAGATGTAAATAAAGACAACCAGAATGGATTGAATTTCCAAACAAAGTTGGATGAAGAGTCATTCCACTGCAGAAGCATATGGATTGGGGAGTGGTCTGAAGCAATTCTGGGGAGAAATGTCACAGCATTAAGGGTAGTAGGGTAGGGGTTATTAGAATATTGTCTATTCTGGAAAGTGTATTGTGAGTGGCGGAGAAGCAGGTATATTGGTGTGTAGAGGGGTTCAGTGCACACCAAGCATCTAGAAGAGCCATTTCAGAAATCAGATTAGCAAAGGATGTGGGTTTTTTTATTCCTGGCGTGCAATCCATCCAAAAAATGGATTGCAAACGATATTAAAATCTCCCATCCAAATAGAGGGACATGCTGGAAGGTCGGAGATAAAACATAGTCCTGCTTTCAAAGGGGCAGAGGAGTAAGGTGGGGAATATAGAAGATTTTTCTACCATCCAGTGCACCATGGATAAATATATTTCCCTTTGGAGTCTATAGAGACTTTGATGGATAGAAAGGGTAGAGATTTCCTAACTAGTACTGAAATCCCAAGAGCGTACTGGGAGAATACAGAGTGGTAGGCTTTGCCCACCCAGCAGCGAATAAAAGTAACTTTAACCCCCTCCTGACCGCCTAACGCCCATTGGCGGTGGGAGGGGGGCACCTACAGGACCGCCTAACGTTGATTGGCGTCAGGTCCTGTAGGCGGAGATTAGCAGGGATCGCGTTCGTATACCCGCTGAGTTAGTAAACAGCCTGCTAGCCG